>NC_134878.1:42940251-43030251 GCF_041734735.1 Babylonia areolata
TAAGGTGTGAATTGCTATCCATTCCATTATGGCCAGCAAGAAGACCAACCAACACAAGTTTTATGCCGTTAGTGCCGGCAGAACTGTGGGAATTTTCACAAGCTGGAATTCTGCTTCTCAAACTGTGACCGGCTTTCCAAAGTCGTCAGTGAAGGCCTATGATACACTGGATCAAGCCAAGACGGCTATGAGACTGGCGGGTTATACTGAGCCTGATGTGTTCGGGGAAAACGACATCAGCCCTCCATCCATCAACTGGGCTGAGGACCAGTTAGAAGCAGATCGAGAAGTAAGTGAACATGACAGCGAAGAAGATGACACTGACAGGAAGGAATTTTCTGAAAACAATTGTTGTGAAAACGATAGTTGTGAATGTTTTTGCAAGACAGAAAAGAAAGAAAGAACGCTAAAGTGCTGTGATTGTGGGGGGAAGATTCACTGGACCTGTACTGAGCTACCACTGTATCAGCTGTGTGTTTATATCAACACACAGCGAAAATTCACCTGCGGGATGTGTGCGGCTAAATACATAAAGGACAAAATTGCAGAGGAATTCCTGGCGATCCAGCAGTCTCTCAAAGCCAACGCTGTGCCGGAAACACTGCTGAGTACTGCCCCACACCAAGACAGAGCATCGGGCGTGTCTGACACATCCGTCAGCCAGCTAATTATCTCCCACCACCAGGAAACCACCACAGTGCTGCGAAACATCGAGGCAGCCATGACGACCCTTGCTGAGCAGGTACAGCTGGCAGAGGAAACGAGAGGCGATGCCTTGGCTCAACTAATTTGTGACAGATACACAGTCACTCAACAGTTACCACAGTCTTCGGAGATAAGGGGAGAGAAAAAGCCCCGCAGCGAGCAGAGAAAAGACGACCACACTACTCCGGTCCCTTCCGCATCGCTTCCGGACACCATCCCTCTCGCTGATGCCAAGACACCAGACTGCGCCCCTTCCACTCCCCCTCCCCCTCCCCTCACTACAAATCCCTCTCAACCTTTCCGTACCACACGGAACCCTCCTCCCTCCACCTCTAACCATCTCTGCAGCACAGGAGGAAAAGCCCCCCTCACCACGCCTCACCAGCCAGCAGCAAGCCCGACACCCACAGAGATGTCGGAAGATAGCAGCGATGACGATGACAACACGTGCGCCAGTTCCTGCGAAGAAGAAGACGAGACAGATAAGCATACCGTGAACAAGGAGACCGTCAATAGTGAAGAGACAGACCCCTCTCTCCCCCACCTCCTCATAGTGCATGACTCCACCCTGAACGACGTAGACAGTGCTAGACTAGGGAAATCATACGGACTAAAAGTAACAAAAAGAAAGGCTAGCACAGTAAAAGACTGTGGTGCAGAAGTAGGCGACAACCTCGACGCCATCATGCTACATGTCGGGGTGAACGACCTGAAAACAAGGGAACCAGAGGCAGTAGGGACTGATATCAAAAACCACATCTATATGCTCCTCAGAAAAAACAACAAGAGGAAAATAATTATCAGCAAGACAGCACCAACAAGGGACGAACATCTCAACGCTAAAGGAGCCGTTCTGAACGCCCTGCTGTATGCTGAGTTCCTGACTGAGGAGAGGGTGTCCTTCATCTCCCACCACAAACTGCAGAGACAGGAGAAGAAGGGGCACTTCCTGAAGGACGGCCTCCACCCATCACAGAAGGGGTCTGGCATCATGGCTGGCAACATTGGTCGCCATGTGCACGGTCTCTTCTGGGAGAAGGCCAAAAGACGGGGACAACACAGGAGCGCTCCTGTCAGTCGGGCCAGTGGACAGACGAGGGACAGAGACGCCGGGCGCAGTGACCAGGTGACCAGAGGCGACCAGCGTCACCATGACAACGTGCCACAGGGCAAGAGGAGGGGCCGCTACCACATGCATTATCCGGACCACCACGGTGACAGACATCCCAGGCGTGATGACCACAACACCCTTCATCGGGATCATGGCAGGCACTACCATGACAACTACAGCAGGCGGTACCGGTACAACGTCCGTGACTGGGACAACCACCGCCGTGACTGGGACAGGGACGACAACCACCGCCGTGACTGGGACAGGGACGACAACCACCGCCGTGACTTGGACAGGGACGACAACCACCGTCCTGGTGACAACCGCCATCGTGACTGGGACAACTACCGCCGTGACTGGGACAGGGACGACAATCACCGTCCTGGTGACAACCGCCATCGTGACTGGGACAACTACCGCAACAGTCATCGTGGCCGGGACAACCGCCGCTTCCGAGATGACAACCACCGTGCCTACCAAGACGAGAGACGCTACCACGACAACCACCACCGATACACTGGTCAGACAAGGCTCCACCCGGACAGAGACGATAGGATCACTGCTTTCCGGGGGCATCAGAGAAGCCGTGACTACCGTGCGTCCCGTCATAGTGATCGTCGAGACAGACACTATATTCACTGGACTGACAGATAGTGAGACACGCTTAATGTAAGGTACTGTCTACAAGATAAGTCCTGGAAGTATGCGTTTTACTGACCATTATGTTACACTGACCTTAGCACTGTACCAACACAAACAGATACTTGATAAAACGATCGTAATTTCTCCTGAAGACCATAGCACCGTAGCACAGAATTAGAGACACCATTAAATCAAATACCGTTGTGAAGATACTGTCGTGGAACATCAAAGGTTTTAGGGAAACTATCGACGGAACAAAAACAAACAAGTTCACAGAAAAAGAAGTGACAGATTTATTTTCAAGCTATGATATCGTTATTTGCCAGGAAACACACCTGGACAGGGATAAGACCAAAGATATATTTTTACCTGGCTTTGCAACAGGGGTACACTACTGTAGGACAAAGCGAGCAAAGGCACAGAAAGCCTCTGGTGGAATATCTGTATTTGTGAAAGAATATTTAAGACCAGGTATTAAGTTCCTGCCACAGAGCAGTAGTGACATTGTGTGGATGCTGATAAAAAGTTTTAATACAGATCAAGACACTTATGTTGGCTGTGTATACATACCACCTGAATTCTCCTCCTTTGGACGTGACCACACACGGGACATATGGGAACAACTAGATAAGGATGTAGAACTGTTTACCACAAAAGGTAATGTCATTTTGTGTGGTGACTTCAATGCACGAACTGGTTTGCTAGATGATTTTATCCAGATGGACGGTGAGAACAATATGTATGATATCCCATTTAACTACACATGTGATTATGTGCACAAAAGAAGTTCGTCAGATAAAGTAGTACAGAAATATGGAAGAAGGTTTGTTAAACTATGTATGGAAAATAATATGTATATTTTAAATGGGAGAACTCTTGGTGACTTACATGGTAACCCCACATGCTTTTCGCCAACAGGGAAAAGTGTCGTAGATTACTTTACGTGTTCCCAGGACCTTATGCGAAAGGTGATGAAATGCAAGGTCAAAAATCTTACCATGTTTTCAGATCACTGTCCTATCGAATTGTTCATTCATCTACCAGTCACAAGAAAGAGTTCACCCCCTGTTAGTTCTGTCAGTAGAAAGGAATGTCCCACTTTAAGAGACTCAAAATACAACCGTTCTTTCTTTTGGGAGGAGGGCTCTGCCGAAAAGTTAGCATCAGCACTTAAGACTTTGTCAGTTTCAAATAAGATAATCTCTATTAACGAAGGACTCGAAAAAGTTAACTTCCGAAACGTACATACTGCCAAAGAAGAAATTGAAAACTCTGTGTCAAATCTCACAAACACTATTATTGCAGCGGCCGATTTATCGATCAAACATAAGATTAGATGCACGAAACGGAAAAAGAAGCCGTCTAAAAAGTGGTTCACACATGACTGTTTCATTCAAAGGAAAGAGGTGCGATCTTTACTGAATGCATTGAACAGAAATCCTTTTAACAGAAATATTCAGAATAAATACTTTTCTTGCCTGAAAGCATACAAGAAGACCATAAAGAAAACAAAAAAGACGTACAGAAATGAACTTGTGAGAAGTTTAAACACAGCAATGGAGCACGACCCCCAAAAAGTTTGGAAAATACTATCTGAACTAAAAAATGCAGATAGTTCTACTCAACCGCAGAGACACACATTATCTGCAGGTAAATGGATTAATCATTTAGAAAACTTGATAAGTAGTGAAGTACCCGTTGATAAAGCTAGGAAAGAACACGTACAAAAAGAACTTGATAGAATAAAACAGACTATGCCAGTGTTTGTCCTGGACAATCCTTTTACGATGACTGAAATAATGCGAGCCGTAAAGAGTCTCAAGACCAATAAAGCCCCCGGTAAAGACGGAATTACAAGCGAAATGCTCAAAGCAAGCATGTCCAGCATCAGTGCTACTGTATGCAAGTTATTCAATGCCATATTTCAGACTGGTATTTATCCCAGTCAGTGGAAAGACGGAATAAATGTTCCTATCTTTAAAAGTGGAGACCCAACCAATCCTAACAATTATCGGGGTATAACACTCAACAGCACCTTTGGGAAACTGTTTTGTCAAGTTATCAACAGAAGAATTGAAACATACCTAGAACAAAACGAGTTACTAATAAAAGAGCAGGCTGGTTTCAGAAGGCATTCTAGAACCACTGATCACATATTCATCCTGAAAAAGATAATTGACAACACCTTAAATAAAAGAAATGGGCGTCTCTACAGCTGTTTTGTTGATTTTAATAAAGCATTTGACAATATATGGCATGATGCACTTCTTTTGAAACTAAACAAAATTGGGATAAATGGAAAATGTTTCCACATTATAAAAGAGATGTACCAAAATTCAACTGTATGTGGTAAATCAAACGACGGGTTCACAGATTCTATCGCAGTTAAAAAAGGAGTGCTTCAGGGAAATGTTATTAGCCCCACGCTATTCAATATTTTCATTAATGACATAAGAGAATATATACACGATGACACCTCACCATACATCAATGAAACAACCAAGACTCAGATCCCTTATCTGTTATATGCGGATGACATTGTGATGCTCTCGACAACAAAAGTCGGACTACAAAACAAACTAGACCAACTACATGAATACTGTCTGCAATGGGGGCTTAAAATCAACAGGGACAAAACAAAAGTCGTAATTTTCACAAAAAACGACCCCAAAATACCAGTGCTCTTTTCATGTGGCGATAACTGCATCGAAACGACGGATAGATATAAATACTTGGGAGTTATTTTTCATAAGAGTGGAAATTTTCACCTTGCTGAAGACCACTTAGCCAAACAAGGACATAAAGCAGCGCATGCTCTGAAACGCAGTGTGCGAGGGAAAGAAGTAAAAATTGATGTAATGACGCAACTGTTTGACATTTTAGTCACCCCAATTCTCAGTTACGGCGCTGAGGTGTGGTTTCCATTCAATCAAACTGCGACAAACTTCTCCACGCCCTCTATGCTGTTCAACCAATTTGATGCCTTTCTCTCCGCAAAATGCCCATCAGAAAATGTACATGTCAACTTCTGTAGGAGCTTAATGGGCGTACACAAAAGATCAATTAAGTTACCAGTCCTGGCAGAACTGGGCAGATACCCCATTTCTCTGACCGCAGTGTGTCAGGTCATCTCATTTTGGGTACACATCATAGAATCAAAAGAAGATAGCTATTTGAGGCAAGCATATGATGATATGTTATCGATGGATTCATTGGAAAAAGTTCCTTGGCTTAATTTTATCAAAAGATACTGGTTTCAATTGGATTCTCCCACGTGTGGGAGAACCAAGGCACACTCAGCATTAAGCGACTAAAATATTCAGTCTTGAATAAACTACAGGATAAATATGTTCAATATTGGAACAGCAGAAAGAACGAGACCATTTCAAGGCTCTCCTTTTATTGCAAAATTGCAAATACTTATACATTACAACCTTACCTGATCAGCTGCAAAAATACTAAACACAGAGGAGCACTATGTCGATTGCGAATAAGTGCACATGAACTTGAAATTGAGCGTGGACGTTACTACAACGTAACTAGGAAAGACCGGCTATGTAAATCATGTGGAGTTATAGAGGATGAACTGCATTTTCTGGACAAGTGTAGTGTGTACTCTAACTTGAGGTCTCGCCTACTTGTGACAGTCAATTCCCAGTCTTCGAATCATTGGCCAGATGGCACTGGCAACACAATAATCCAAAGGCCGAGTTCTCTGTTGCCACAAAATTATTTCCAACCAGAACTGGCAAAATACATATATGAATGCTTTAAAGTTCGCAGTCCATAGCTATGTCTTATGGAATATCCTGCATGTGCTCACAACTTATTGCTTTTACTTTTTGTTTGCTTGTTGTGTTTAGTTTATAGTGTCCATAATTCCTATGATGGTTTTACGACAATTAAATGAGTTCTGAGTTCTGAGTTCTGAGTTCACACACACACACACACACACACACACACACACACACACACACACACACACACAACACACACAACTTACATGTTCATGGTAAGTATACCTTTTCACACACACACAACACACACACACACAACACACACAACACACACACACACACACACCTACATGTTCATGGTAAGTATACATTTTCTCTACCAACAGGCACTATAACACTTACTTGACTGTGGGCGGACATTACATTGTCTGTGGGCTTGCGGCCGGTGGCGTGCTGGGCAGTGGCCCCTCATCATCACTGTCCTCTGCTATGAGAGTGCTCCTTTCCAGATCCGGCTGACTGGTCCACGTTGGAAACAGCGGGGTGTTGTAGGTGTAGTGGGGAGCACGCGGAAGGGGGCATACTGTTTTTAACAGTTCGAAGAACTTGGTGTACTTATCTTGCCGGTGCCAGTTGCGCCACATCACTTCGGCAAGATGGCCCTCGAAGTGAGCCAGGTGTGTGCCGTTCACTCGGCGGAAATGGGCTTTAGCATGTTTCCAGGCACCTTCTATTTTATTTGTGTGCACCGTCTTCTCACTGCCTGACGCGTCCACATACGTCTGTTTGTATGTAGTCTTGTGGCACACAGTGAAATGATTGTACCCTAACTGGTTCAGGCCATCGTAGGCAGCCCATCCATCTGAAAATATCTCGGTGCCCGCCAGTAACGTGGATTTTGCCAAATTGTCACCTGGTTAATATTACAGTAAACCCGGCAATAGCACAATAAAGAATGAAATTACCCATCAGTGTTCAACCACATCATTCACGCTGAATCGGCGAGTATAAAGGAAGGGCTGCGGAGAAGACCGTGACCGAGTGGGAAGAATCCTCTTTCCTATTCTGTCCCACCGTGACGAGGCAACTTATCTTGATTATCACACGGATGACGTCCCAAACTATAACCTTGAATAGCTGTTGAACAGAACCAGCACTTCCCAGACTGAAGATGTCTTCTGATTTAATTAATCTAGCGCGCCCCCCATGCCCCACCCCCTTAAAAGCCACTATTCAATTTGTAAACAAAACCAAGTTAACAATTATTACCTTTTATCACGCGGCCTCTCCCATGTTTCAAATAAGTGAAGTCATCGTTTAATATTCATCATCCAAGTTGTTTAGGAAATTGAGGGGGTGGGGCCATGAAAGTCATTTACAAAGCGCTTTTTTTTCTTTTCTTTTTTTTAATCGAAAAAATGTGTTTTCAAGTTTACCGATTTCTTCTTGGGCATTCCGCAACTGGGCAGCAAGTACCCTGGCAATAGTTGTAGATGGGGATATGATTGTTCATAGTCCTTAAAACAAAGACCTGATGATAATTCATTCTTACTTTTTTTTTCTTTCTTCTTTTTTTCTCTTTTTTTGTGAGAACGTCCGGGTTTGGGTACAGGAGTGGGGTGGTGAGGAGATCTGAAATTTTGGAACCAATCAACTTGTGCATACACCACGCTAATAAGGTGTATCTACTTTAAAATAACAGGGAAGGATTTCCATCGCCCTTCCCCCTCCTCGGGGACGGAAGGAGGGGGTGAACTTTCATCCGTACCCTGACATTTGACATGAAGTGGTGAAATACGTAGAGAAAAAAATGCTTAAGTCATGAGCAAGACGTTTAAGGAAAACGATCTTCAACAGTTTCAATGTCCAACTTGTGAAAGCATATTAATCTTCAGCTTGGAAAGGGTCATCGGAGGGTTATTCTGGAGGGCTTGCCTGAAGATGTACATTCATAGTTCAGACTGAGTGAGAGGGGATGGGTGTGTGGGAGGTGGGGTGTGGGGGGAAATCCTGCCAGCAGTATTCGGAATTAAATTGTTGAAACTTGCAACTTTTTGACAACATACACGTCCCCCACTCCCTTTGATTTCGGCTGAAATCACGAAATGACACGTAAAGGAACGAAAAACCTGCTCACGGTAAGATAACCTCACTGTCCCACTTGTCTTTTACCCTTCCCCAATCCCTGTAGAAATAGAATAATTTCAGTCTAATTTGAATTTACTCAGAATGTTCTATAAATGTCAAGGGAACACTGTAGCTTCACTAAACTGGCCATTTCTGAAAAAAGCTGAAAGCTGTAAAGTATAAAAGGATAGGAATCTTCCCCTTGGTTCAGTTCAAACGTGAAAAAGGGATAGGGATATTCTGGAAGAAAGAACGGTGTCAAACAAAGTATCGCATAGGTGTTCAGTTTGCAGGTTTTCCCACGCACTTTGTTTTAAAGTATTTCTTTCGCATCCCAGAAATTTCCCTAAAAGTTACCATTCTGCCCCACCTCCCCCCCACCCCTCTCCCAAGTTATTTTCTCATCTTCATTTTGTTCGAAACTGGTTTTATAATTGCTCCTAAACACCCACGTCAAAACATTACGCATCAAAAGACAACTGCAATCTTAACATTAATCCCACTGTCTTTGTCTTTAGGCGGAGCGGGAGTTGAAAGGAAATCTTGCCACAACCAAACTACATTAATTTTCATCCTTTCCAGTCATGGTGTCAAGGTTAAATCATGAAACAACTACAATCTTAAGAACAAGCCCACTGTCTTCATCTTTGGGCGGAGCGGGAGCAGAAAGGAAACCTTGCCACAACCAAAAAATAATCACACAACAACGCAACTGAAAGCGTGATCGTCCGTGAAACTCGTACTCGTCACCGCAACACTCGTCAGTTGAGCATTGGTATCCATCGACGAATATTCATGTGCGCACGCACGCGCGCGCGCGCGCGTGTGTGTGTATTATGTGTGAAATAACAATGACAGATGTTTTATTGAGGGTAAACAGGATAAATTGAAAGCTTCTTTACACCATTCCCTCTAATAGAATTATTGATAATAATAGTAAATAATAAAAATGAGAATAACAAAACAGCAGAGAACACCCATGACAATCTTAACACACAAAAACTTCGTGAAAATTAACGCAAAAAACATCAACGATAACATGAAACTTTTCACAAGCAAGCAAGTGTGCGCATGCACACACACACACACACACACACACACACACACACACACACACACATTATATATATATATATATATATATATATATACACACACACACACACACACACACACACACACACACACACACATACACAAATACATCCACAAATACAAATACACACATGTTAATACACACAAATACTTCTGATCTCTCTTTCCTGGTCACATATTGTTGAAGAGCAAATGAAAATTATCGAATTACTAGAAGCCCAGACATTATATAATGGCATACAGGAATAAATTAAAATTGTTCCATCAGATATTTTTTTATGCTTAAAAAATCATACTAAAGTAGATTTATTTTTTCAGATAGTCTGGAATTTCATTCCATGCTTTATCACCAGAATATATCAGAGATGACATGTAAAGGTCAGTTCTTGGGCGATTGCAAAGAACGGTACTTTTGATACAAAAATGTTTTCAGTCTGAAGACAGGACAGCGCTAACTTCTTTTTTTTATTTAGACAGAGGTGGCAAGCAAAGAGAAAGAGATAAAGAGATGATGGCAAACACACACACACACACACACACACACACACACACACACACACACACACACACACACACACACACACACACACACACAGATGTCCAAAAAAAATTTTTTTTATCGCTTTTTCATTGCTTTTTTTTTTCTTTCAAGTTTCTTTTTTTTTCTTTTCTTTTTTTAACAAAAAGTACTCTTTCCCATCCCTGTTGTTGCAGTTTATTGCTAAACAATGATTAATCATTTTGCTGAAAATGCGAGCTCTCTACCACTGCCCAGCAGTGAAATATACATTGCCAGCCTCTCAGAGACCAAACAAAATTTAGTACGTCTATACCTCGTACCGGCATTGACACACTGAGATATTAGTGTCAGTTTCAGTTTCAGTAGCTCAAGGAGGCGTCACTGCGTTCGGACAAATCCATATACGCTACACCACATCTGCCAAGCAGATGCCTGACCAGCAGCGGAATTAGTGTCAAATGACTGGAATTTCATTGGCCTCAGTTGAATTCATGCATTCATAACTGAACAATTTGATTTGGAGTTCCGCCCGCGAGTCAAGTTGATGGTTGTTCTCAGGCCACAGTGAAGCTTTAATAAAAATTCAGTAAATTCTTAGTGAAGTCGAAAAAAATGGGTGGCCGGCCGGGGTCAGTGGGAGGTCAGGTGGTGGGGGCGGTGGCGGGGGTGGGGCGGGGGCACGGCTGAGGTTACTGAGGTGGGAGCCCAGTTCGTAAAAAATGGCACAGTTCACTATTAATTTTCATCACTTAGCAAACACACACACACACACACACACACACACACACACACACACACACACACACACACACACACACACACACACATGGAATAAAGGGCTGGAAGAAGAGATTTGTTATTTTTCCTTCAACCTGTCGTCTGCTTGGCATGCTGTGAACAAAACTTCAGACGAACCATTCAGCGTGTTGTAAGCTCTGTTGACATGCGCAGGTATTCGAACATCGCATGCGCAGACATCTTTTTCAAAACTCTCAACGGAAGGGTTGTGTTTATCATGGTCAACGAACTAAGTTGTTACACATTGTCAAAAACACTTGCATAATAGGATTTGGGTTTCTGTACTTTTATTTGTGTGGGAATGGCTGACATTGCATCGCTGCAGGTTGGAGTCAATGTGGACATTCAGCGAACTGATGGTAAGCCGGGTTGCTAATCTGTAATCAGCATGGTTTTGAGACTGTCGCGAAAGTGTCAAGAGTCATGAATTTGTTTGGAATTAAAAAAATGAAACACATGCAAGTTCATGTTGCAATAATAATGAGGTGGCGTGTTGTTGATAGTTTACCAACGAAGAAAATTTTCACACGCTGTTCCTGCTTCTTTATTGACATTTTAAATTAAGTTTGCAATGTACTGTATCCAGCGGGTGATGATTCATTCGATGAACAAGATTCAAATTTCAACTCGCGGTCCGAGTTTTAAAGTTTTGTTTATTTATTTTCCATGTATGCCAAGCACAAGACTGTCTGCTTTGAATACCATAGTTTGAATATTTGGATGGGTGGGGTAGTTGGTAAAAGTGTTTACAACTTTATCGTTCTTGAACCGGCAGGGAAAATGGGGATGCAGACAATGAAAAATTATGACAAAGGGAGAGAATGGGATTTAGACAACTAAAATTAATGAATGAATGAGAGGCTCGCCACTTGGTGGGGCGGATAAGAGTATCATTTAGTTAGCATGTTACCTCCTTCATATTGTCACCCCTACAAATTGCAAATTGGTTGCATTGCATGCTATACATGCATTGTAAAACACTCGAAAATGCAGCTAACGAAAAGGCAATGATGATTGATATGAATTTTTGATTCCAGAGTAGGAGACCAAAACAAACAAACAAACAAAAAAAAAAAAACACACACACACACACACACACATACACACACCAAAAAACGAAACAAACAAAAAACCCAGAAAAGCCTCTCAAGCTTGTCGACCTGTTCTGTTCTGTAATACTTGATGTTAATCACTTAATGTTTAAAAATATACAAGGATGTAAGAAATAGTATATTCCTTGCCCCCTTTTTTTCCCTCTTGGGTGGGGCACCTTGCAGTCCATTTAAAAAGAAATGATAGTTATATATATTGATTGATAGATATATTCAACTGAGTCATTAGATAATCATAATGATAACAGAAAATTTCTCCTATTGCAAATATTATAGATAATATTATTTAAATGTGTTTTGTGGTTCAGGACGGATTCATTCAGCAGTAATCAGTGGTGTCAACCAAGAGACACTGAGTGTGACGGTAGAATGGTTTGAGAAAGGTGAAACAAAGGGAAAAGAGGTGAGACTTGTTTCATGTATGAGATCTTCAGTTTAAGTTTTAACGTCTATTCACTAGGTGTTATTAGACTGGATTGTTTCATGTGTTTCACTGTGTTAATTTTTTAAGCATTACTTGTGACATGCTTCAGACTTGGAATTTGTCTTTTACAAGAAAAAATAACACTTGAAAACTTCACTTTATTTATTTTTAGCAGAACTGTACTATTGGAGCAGGTTGCACCTTGCAGAATCAGTACGACATTGAACTTCTGAATCTGATCCAGTGTTCATCAGTGATCAAATTCTGACTCCCTATTTCAGCATGGTGTTTTGTCCTCTGGAAGGCATTTTACTCTGATTTTCCTTACTCCAACCTGGCGGAAAGAGTTATCTGACTCCAGATGGGGAAAGTTAGGTTGGCATGAGGAGAGGATTGGGCATTGCTTTTCTATACTGAGCTTTTCACACAGTTAACATGAATTAACTGTCCTGACAGCCGTAAAAGTTTGTGGGACCTTTTACTGTTTTAGTTAGTTTTTTGTTGTTTTTTAAAATGCTTTTTAATGCTGTCGTAAACAAGCGCTTATCTATCTTCTGTTTTATGACTTGTATATATTGTATTTTGAATATACATGCTGAGGGGAGGTCAGGTTATGTGGGGAAAAGGGTCGGGAAGGGAGGGGGGGGGGGGCAGTGCTAATGGGGGATTGGGGAGTTAGGAGTTTCCAAACTGGCAGTCTGTATCAATTGTACATTGTAATTTAGTGTCAAAATGTTTGATATTGTATGGAAGACCAGGTTGGGGTCTTCATTGTGTGCATTAACATGTTTTGATTTATTTTTCAGATTGATTTAGATGCTGTATATGCATTGAATCCCAATGTATTTAATCACAAAGATGGGTCCTCAAATGCAGACACAGGAGAGGTATGGATGTGAGGGTTTTGTGTCGGTGTTGTTTGAATAAATGTGTATCACTTCTATACAGTGTAGTGGATTTCAAGAATTCATTGATTTTTTAGGCGATATAATACTATATCTTTTGGCAGACTAAGTGTGTTTGAGATAACTGGAAGTATAAAAAAAAATAAAAAAGTATATGACACGTAATACAGGGCTGAGTGCCCTACACACATATCTCAGAAGAGGGACTTTGAGCTGTAGATTAAAATAAAAATCTAAGAGTAAGAGCATGTTCATGGTTCATGCTTATTTAACATGAAAGAATACAGCACAGCTGAAAGACTGATGCTTGATTTGTCAAGCCAATTGAAAACAATGAATCCATGGGGAAAAACAACCACCAGAAAATACAGATAGTGTTAGGGAGGTCGTAGGTATTGGTGTTTGGCATAGGGTTTCTTAAGATGAGTATTGTGCTCAGTATGGTTCTTTAGATTGATATTTAATTTATACTTACATTTAAAATTCATTGTATGTCTGCATTTTCTTGTTGATACTTGCTTTTGGTGCTTGGTTTGCATGTTAAGTTTTTGGTTTTCTGTTTCTGTATGAGGGTCTTTATGATGATGTTTACACCTTGCAGAAAGAGGAGGAAAAATATTGCTGTGGAAAGTACTTGGCAAACACTAAGTGTAAATTATATCAATATATGATATGGAATTTAAAAAAAAGAGAATAAAAATATAAGTGTGGTGATGTTTAAGTAACATTTAATGAAAATTAGACAAAATTTCTTAGTATCAGGAAGCTAAAAAAAAAATTGTCATTAAGCATTTAGTGCAGTCACTCATGACCATTTATAAGTATGCATTGCATTAGATGGAGAGAAAAAAATAACTAGGGGGGAAAATATGTCAGTTTTGTCTGAAATAAGGTAACTTTGAACAGTCATTTTCTGCAGCAGACAGTTACTCAAAATTTATCCACACCTGATCAGCATGTGTGTGTTGTCTGAAATTCTTGTGTTCATCAGCTGTTTAATGGTTGGACTAAGTATGTAATTATAATGCATCAGATATGTTGAAACTCATGTTGAGTTTTCTGCGGTTTTTTATATAGTGTAAAAAAAATTTATATTCATGACACATCAGATAAATCATTTTACAGTTGCTGAAAAGTGCATTATTTTCCTTTTGTTTTTGGCTTCTTCCTCTGGTTTGATGCATTGGTGACTGTCCCTTGTAGTTGTATGATATGTATCGTTTGTGAGTTTTTGTGGTTCATGGTGGTGGTTGTATCGTGTCATTCATTGTGAAAGTTGAACTGGATTCTGCCCCATTATCCCTTCCCACACAGCGCCGGGTTTGTAAGGCGGGAGAAATGGCAAATGGGGGCGGCTGTGTGATAGATGATGAGGACGCTGTTAGCGTGGCTGACAGTTGTTCGGAAGGGAAGAAAAGCGTCCCTCCCACCAGAGCTAGGAGCACTTCAGGCTCAGCACGTGCCAGTGCAGGCCGTCAGATTCCCCAGCCGACAAAGCGCAAGGCTGTGGGTGCTAAGGTAGAGTGTGTACTAGTTACTATGCATCTTTTCACTTGTTACCAATAAGCCTTACTGTATTTCGTTGTCAGAATAAGAATTGTATTTCATTGTCAGAATTGCTACAAATACAATGTCTGCTCTGCTTTAGTGCTTAAATCTTGGTTCAGTGTGTATTCATTGCTTCAGGTTGTAACAACAAACATTCTGTTTTTCTTTTGTTGAAGTCAGAGTTTGTATCTTAGTATAAGTTATACAAGTAGTGATTAGTGTGGAGGTAGGAATGGCTTGTTTTATTTTGACAGGTGACAGTGTGGTCAGTCTTAGAATACACATTTGTGTGTGCTGCCCTTCATTGCCATTTGGCAGAACTGCCAGTAATCATGGGTAGTTTGGGCAGTGTTGTTGAATGTGGCCAGATGTGGAATCATTTCGCAACATTTTTCTTCTTTAGCCTAGTTTAGGGGAATTTGAATTAAGATATGAGGCTGTTTTAGACATTAAATAAGCATTACTATTGAGTTTATAAGTCGTGATGCGAATCCATATTTTCATGTTTACTTAATATTGAAAAATACTTAATGACTACCATGTTAAACCGATCTCTGTCAAAGAAGGCTGCTCACTTGCGTAAAAAACAACTTGATATTGCAATTTTGTCTATTTGAAAAATAATCATGCACCTGAGAGACTTTTCTTAGGGATCAGCTCAGAGAATATCCTGAGTAGCCTTTCTTTTTTTTTTTTAATGCCGCCCAGACATTTGTGTCAGAAGTAAAAGATCCATGCAGGAGCTGAAACAGTCCTGTTTACTTCATTGCAGATAATGAAGGGTTTTCACAAGCTTAAACCTCTCTTGTCAGACTGTATAACAAATCTGTTGGACAGGAATTTGCTGCAGTGGTGATAAGGTGCCAGTAGGTTCTGGTGTCAGAATTCATATAATCACTGTGCTATTAGGGGATACACTGCAACCATAGCAACAGTCCCAGGGTGTGCTTTGATCCACTAATTACTGCAGCTGTGTTCGTAAGGACAGGGTGGCACCAGTCCTGTATTTTAAACCAAAGCTGGTTTTGTGCTTTGCTCGGTCATTCCAGCTGACTATTTCATCAGAGCTAGGGCATTGACTGTTGGTTAAATTGCTTTTTTACACAGTGAGATTCTAGTTTAATTTTCATTTTGGCGAGGTTCTTTTTAAGTTAATTTTAGTGACATTTTGTGGATAGTTTCTTTTCTTATCTGGCCTTTGATGTAGGCGGTGAACTTCTGGATCTGACAAGTAAGATCAGATGTGTTTAGAGGTTAGAAGATTTTCCTGGTGTAAAATGAATCGTAAACATCATGTAAGGTTTATTTTGTTTGTTTTTGGTTGTGTTTTTTGTTTGTTTATTGTTCTTTTTTGATTTGTTCTAACCATTCATTTGTGCATTTATTGATCTGTTGATATACTTTATTTTCATTCTTTACTAACTTGATAAGTTAATCAGTGTAGGATTTGAGAAGAGTATGAAGCTTGATAAGTAGAATTGAAATTTACTTTAAAAGTTTTACATGTATCTGTTTGTAAATATCTCTAATACTGAAATAGGTTTATTTTGGGATGTATTGCTGTGAACAATTTGCATTTTGAACATGCACACTCTTGTCAGATACAGCAGTAGGTATACAACACATGCAGAGAACCACTTATTTATTGTGCATATATTACTATCATATACACTGTTATATATATTCATCACGCTCATGCTAACCATATACATGCACTATGCTGGTACATGCACACACATTTCTTCCAACCACACATGAGCATGTTCATGAACTCACAAAGTCATGTCCAAAAATAAGTGTGCTCGCACGCACCCGCTCGCGCGCGCACACACACACACACACACACACACACACACACACAACGCAGCGCAATGCAACGCAACACATCACAACACATTCACACTCTCACTCACTCTTGCTCACTCTCTCATTCACACACTTAATCACACTCATTTCTCACGTTACTTTCTGGCTCCACACCAATATATATATATATATATATATATAATTTTATATATATATATATATATATATATATATATATATATATAATATATATATATGCGTATCATAATTATTGACAATGACTGTGTGTCTACAGAGCAGCAAGAGTGAGAACAATGGCAGAGTATCCAACAAAGGTGAGGAAGAAGAATGTGATTATTATGATGATGGTGGTAATAATGGTTGGTTGGAATGCGCTCTGCCTCCTTACCACAGGGTCCCAGAATGCTTTCAATAAATAAGGGTGGAAAAATGATTACAAAAAAAAAAAAAAAAAATTAACAACATACTTACGGGCAAAACAAATGAAATGTGTTTGTGGCAAAACACATAGTGACACGCTCGCACGCACACACACACAAATAAAAGAATGCATGAATGGAAACTGTTCTTAGAATATTGTTTCATAAAACAAATAAAAGGATGAGGATATGCTATTCAGTATATTACTGTTAGGCTACAACATTCAAAATGATACATATAGATATACAGTGAGAGCAAACAGATTCACTCAGATGCTTTGACTAGTTCAGTAGTTGTGTCAATGATGATGTCTTCCTGCAGTGTCTACATCGCGTACCAGGCCAAGTTACGTACGGCAGCCGGTCAGAGAACAAAATCGCCAGCCAGAACCCTCACAACCTCCGGACCCTAAAAAGCCGGTTATCCCTTCAGGTGAGAAGCCAAGGCCCAGGTAATACCCAGATGGTTTGTTGTTGTCTTGGGGGCAAGTAGAAGGAGGAGGGGGAAAAAGTCAGCAGCCATCAATCGGTATACATATAGATCTTTTAATGCCTTGGACTAAAGCAGGGATCACGTTAACGCATGTTTTTCGCGTATTTGACGCATTTTGATTTTCGCTGACGCATTTTCACAGCGCTCAAGCGTAACACTTATGCAAAACAACTTTTACTCCAAGCCGTATCAATGCATCTTTAGGACTGACTTGGCAGCTAGGTTTGCGATACTGAATCAGACGGTACAAGACAAAGTGTCTGTGCATGCGGAGCACTGCGAGATGCCTACGTGACTCTTTAACAGCTACAGCCAATTAACAGAGGTATGTGCACACACAACACTGCTTAGCTGACGAGTTTTGGAACAGAGTGGCGTCATTACAGGGCATGACCCTGTAGCGGGAAAGTTAAGCCTTGTTTGACTGCTGAACGTTACTCGGCTAGCCTAGGCCCTAGCGTTTTTTGTTTTTTTTTTGTTTTCCACTGTATCTCAGTCACGGAATCGACTCAATATGCAGCGCAAGTTGTCATCGTTTTTTTCGTCTAGTCGTGAAACTATTGCTCCAGAGCAATCTCCGGCTAATGCTTCTGAACAGCTTGCGACTTCAACATCGTCGGCTTAAACCTTTGATTTAGTGTCCTAGGTCTGACGCAATTCTGACTCTAACTTACGTGTTTTTTTGCCGACTTTGCGTAAGCTGCACATGTTTTGAAAATGTCTAGCGCGATCCCTGCTAAAGGATTACTGTTTTTACTCACCAGAGTCCTTTTAGTTTTGCTTGTTTTTATGAAACTTTAGAAGACCACTTTTTTTTTGTTGAACATTAATAATGTGTTCATGCATATTTTTCAAGATCATAGATAAAATTAATGATCTGCTTTTTTAAGATGTGAGTTCAGTAGCAGTATGTCCATTTCTTATGTCTAAACGCATTAAGTTACTTTTTCAGATTGTTTACCATTTCTGATGAAATTAAAGATGATGTATCATATATACTTTTTGGGAAGCGTTTCCTATTCTGAAGCAGAAAAACCAGATTTTTAATGCATCCAACAAAATGTATACAAGTCATAAGTTTTTTTTAGATCCTTAAGACTGGAGCAAACATGAAAAACAATAAAACCAGGTATAGAGGGAACAGACTGACTTGAGCCAAAGATCTTCCATATTTGTAGCATGAAACTAGGGAACAGACATAACATTCTTCGTTTTCATTTCCTAGGCGTTTTTGTTGTTTGTTGTTGTTTTGTGTCAAGATGCTGGTTTTTTTGTTTTGTTTGCATCCGGTGTTTTGGGTCATTTTGAATGTACGATCATAATAATAATAATAATAATGGTATTTATATAGCGCTGGATCTTGTGCAGAGACAAATCAAAGCGCTTTCGCACCAGTCATTCACACGCATGCATAACTCTAATACTGCAGAAACTAAAGACAAGGAAGGGCAGGCAAGGGAGGCTATTTTGGGAAGAGGTGGGTTTTAAGGCCAGACTTGAAAGAGCTGAGTGTGGAGACTTGACGAAGCGAAAAAGGAAGTACATTCCAATCGCAAGGTCTAGAAACAGAGAAAGAACGGCGGCCAATAGTCGAGTGTTTGAATCTGGGTATGCGTAAATAGAGTGGATCCGAGGCCGATCGTAGTGAGCGAGATGGAGTGTAGAGGTGAAGGCAGCCGCAGAGATAGGAAGGGGCAGTGTTGTGAATGCATCTATAACATAGAGTGCTGATCTTGTACTTTATTCAGTGTGAGACAGGGAGCCAGTGGAGATGTTGCAAAAGAGGAGTGATGTGCTCAGATCTTTTCTTTCTGAGGACGAGTCGGGCAGCAGAGTTTTGTATGCGCTGAAGGGGCTGAATGGATGAAGCAGGCAGACCAGACAATAAAGAGTTACAGTAGTCAAGGCGAGAGAGAATGAGAGAAACGACAAGTCTAGATGTTGCGTCAGTGGATAGATATTTCCGGACGGCACTGATGTGTCGCAGTTGACAGTAGCAGGACTGACATGTCTGACTGATAAATTTTTGCATGGACAGTGTATTGTCAAGGACAACACCGAGGTTCCTGACTGACGTGGAAAGAGGGATGGATGTACTGCCAAGTTTGATTGTGTCAATTGTGATGGAAGACAGTTTTTGTTTAGTTCCTATGATCATTGCTTCAGTTTTGTCCGCGTTCAATTGTAACTTATTTCGAGTCATCCAGTTTTGAATGTCCAGGAAGCAGTTGGATGTTTCTTGCAAGAGCGACAACAATTTTTCAGGGGTATCACTCTTCTGGAGTTGAGTGTCATCAGCATAAGAATGATGACTGATATTATGGCGGTTGATAATTTCAGCGAGAGGAGCAGTGTACAGTGTGAAGAGCACTGGGCCTAAAACAGATCCCTGTGGGACTCCATGTTCGATTTTAACGGGTTCAGATTGGAAATGATCAACAGTGACAGACTGGAATCGATCAGTGAGATAAGATTTGAACCAGTTTAGAACAGTGCCGTTGATACCAAATGTAAAATGAAGACGGGAAAGAAGGATTGAATGGTCTATCGTATCAAAGGCGTCTGACAAGTCGAGGAGAGTGAGAAGGGAAATTTTTCCTGAGTCGGACGCTATCAGTAGATTGTTCAGAATGTGGAGGAGAGTGGTTTCGGTGCTGTGGCCAGCGCGATAGGCAGACTGAAATGGGTGGATGAGATTGTTGAAACAAAGGTGGTTGTTAAGCTGCTTGAGGACAGCTTTTTCAAGGAGTTTGGACATGAATGGAAGATTAGAAACTGGTCGATAGTTTTTCAAAATGTTTGCGTCAAGGTTGGGTTTCTTCAGAAGAGGCCGGACGATAAGGTTTTGAAAGTGGATGGAAACGTTCCAGTGAGAAGGGATGAGTTGACAATATTAGTGATTGTGGGGAGAAGATGTGAGACACATTGGGAAAAGACCGAGGCTGGTATAGGATCGAGCTCACAGGATTTTACTGTCATTTCTTTTAGGATTTCATGAACTTCTGTTTCAGTCAATGGATTGAAGGAATGGAGAGGAGTGCCGCTGAATTGAGGATCAGGATGAACAGGTTGGAAAGACATTTGGTCTAAGATGGTACGAATATTTTGGACTTTGTCGAAAAAGAAAGAGAAGACATTGGGGAGTTCAGATAAAGTGTAGGTAGAAGGAAGAGGAGTCCTTTTTGCAGTTCCGAGAAGATTTGACATGACAAAGTAAAGAGATTTGGTGGATGTGGCATCGAGAACTTGAGAAGAAAAGAAGTTTGTTTTTGCTGATGAGATCATATGTTTGACTTTATTATTTGTTTTCGGAATATTTGATTGTGGACTTGCAGTTTTGTTGATCGCCATCGTCTTTCCAGTTGGCGACGTTTGCGTTTTGCAAGTCGAATGTCTTGTGTGTACCATGGGGCGGAGGGTCTGTCAGGGAGCATGCGGGTAGTGGGGGGTGCATGTTCATCCAGCAGTTGAGAGAGGACAGTGTTGTAATGTGTGGATATGTCGGTAAGGGAAGAAATTTTGGAAAGGCGTTCAGCAGCCTGAGAAGAAAAAGTGTTAATGTTGATGGATTTCAGGTTGCGATGAGTAACAGATTTTTTGGTTCTGGTAGGTTTTGAAATATTAGGCAAGAATATAACAGCAGAATGGTCGGAAGAAAGTTTGTCAGTTACAGTCACTGACGCAACCATGGTATCAGACTCACGATCATGAAGTGTATCCATGTGACAGTTCCAGGGGGTCGGAGAAAGTCGAACGTGGTGAAGGAGATAGAGAAGATCAAGCAGAAGCGGGACGAGAGGCGGGCTGTGCAGCAGGCTCTACGGGAGCAGTACGAGTCTCAGTATGACACCTCTGATCCCAACTGGGAGTTCAAGGCAATGATCCAGTGAGTGGGAAACGGGTTTTTTGGGTTTTTTTGTTGTTGTGTTTTGTTTTTTTTACGTTTGTCAGAGAAAGATGAGGGGAAAGTGTGCGTGTGTTAGTCTTCTGAATGTATCATTGTATGTGTGTGTAGGTGATAAACGTGTGTTGTGGTGCATGAGTGTAAGTTATCAGTGTACAACTACAAGTTCTATTTATACTATATCATTGTATGTATGTGTAGGTGATAAACGTGTGTTGTGGTGCATGAGTGTAAATTATCAGTGTACATCTACAAGTTTTATTTATACTATAGATACATATCTGTATTAGTATGCTTGCTCATGTTGAAAAAAATTTTAGTTATGCAGTGCATTTTTCCCCCTTGAAGTTTGCTGTTTGTGAAATTGCTTGTCAAGTTTCCTGTCAGGTCCAGGATATTGTATATAACCTTCAAGATCATATGTATTGAAGAGAAAAGAGGTACAAGTGGAACTTAAACAGGTGGAGAGAAGTCTGGCCAAACTGAAAGCAGCCTCAATCACTTCAGGCTTCCCCTGGCACAGAATAATTCATGAGCAGAACTCACTAGCTGCGAGTTGTATTCAGAGACTGTACTTGTAGGGTCTGTACAGGTCTTTGTGTTTTTGTTGAAGTTTTTGTTGTGATTGTTTTTAAGTTTGGGACTGTGTGGTTTTAAAGGTTTTTTTTGTTGTTTTTTTGTTTGTTTTTGATAAATTTTTACAATGTTATGATTTTTTTTTTTTTTAATCTTATGAACGTTGCCTTGTGTCTGTTTCCTTTGAGTTTGGGCTGGTAAAGGCTTGGTATGATAATTTGAATTTGATGTGGATGACCAGTTTACTTTGAATGGCATGACACTTTTCTCTTGTTTCAGGGAATTCCGCAGCACTTTAGAGTTCCGCCCAATGACATCTTCAGATCCCATAGAGAATCATCAAATATGTGTCTGCGTCCGAAAACGACCCATGAACAGAAAAGGTGAACATTTGTACTGTCAGTACTTTTTTCTTTTCTTTTTTTAATGGTTCACTATTCCTGTGTATGCTTTTGTCTTGAATTTTATAATTGTAAAATAAAAAGCCACCATACAGTATTTGTGTTATTACTGAGGTCCACTAAAAGTGCTGTCACTCTCAGAGTTACTGTTACTATGTTAAGAACTAGAAGAACTGTGTTGTTGTTATGTGCTGTAACTTTAATCACTGTTTCACACAGAATATTGATGGGAAACGATTATTTATCATAAATTGACTATATGCATGTGCTAGGCCCCATAAAAGTGCACTCGTAAATATCTTGATTAGATCTCAATTTTAGTCGAAATGGTCACAGTATTGACACTGTGGCATTTCAAGGAAGTAAATGTGTAAGTTGCCTTTGAATGCTGAAGAAATCTCACAGATTCAGGCTCCAGATAATAGGTTTGCAGAGTGGAGGAAATTCAAATAGCAACTGTTCTGAAGAGTCGTTTGATCCTTCTCAAGGTGACATTGCAGCTTTTGCGACATGATCCATAATGTGAACGATGATTTTTTAAGTCAAATTGTCTGTTTTATCAAAGCTATACTCATCAGAAGAAACTTGTATAAAAAAATGAACTGCACTGTATCCCACTGCAGTTTACAACACTCAAGCGACCGTTGCATTGTGTAAGCTTAGCTCATTGTTTTGATTTCCCAGATTGGCACAAGTTTCGATTTTTTTAGTTTTCCAAGTTTGTGTGCTTGATGTTGAACTGCAGAGGAATTAAAGTGTAATGATTATAGTTTCCTGAGTTTGTAATTGTCTTTTAGAGTTACTTTTAGAGAAACTTGCAAAGCCCTTTTGGCTTGAACTGACTGAAAAATCTTTGTCAGATGACTGATTTTGTTTGTGCCAGTGACGGATGACCAGCTCCTGACCTAAACCCTGCCATTAGAAATGAGCTGTTGTGAATCATGTGGTACAGATGGTGTCATTTTTGTAACACAGAAAAGGATCGAGGGGAGCCGGATGTTCTGACAGTGCCAAACAAAGAGAACATGATGGTGCACGAACCCAAGCTCAAAGTGGACCTCACCAAGTACCTGGAGAATCAGATGTTCCGATTTGACTATGCCTTTGATGAGAACTCTAGTAACGAGATGGTGTACAGGTTGGTGGCAGTATTTCTTTCCTTGTTAAGAAAATAATGTTGACTGAATTCACTCTTAAAAAAAAAAAAAAGTCAATAAATATATTTTTTTGAAAACACTTCAGTGTTCTTGATAGTTGTGCTTTCTTTCAATTGTGATTTAAGAAAGTAGATGAACATTGATTTTTCGCTCATTTCAGATTTGTGTAACAGTTTTACTCTGGAGCTGATATCTGTCAGAATATTAAACTAACCTGCTTACATTGTATAGCAAGACAATTCACATTTACTTTAATGCTAATTGACGCATACTTGGCATGCTTGAAGGATCACCAGTGTTAATTTTGAAATAAATTGATGAACATACAGTGTAACATTGTACTCTTGCTGGCTTGCAGGTGTGTACAGTGAACCTTTGGGATAAAACAAAGTTAATACTTGAAAAGATGAGCAGGTATGTAGGATGGCTAGAAAAGTGACTAGCTTGATTTTCTGTTTTTTCTCAGGTACACAGCCAAGCCTTTGGTAGAAAGTATATTCGAGGGAGGCATGGCCACATGTTTTGCCTATGGGCAGACTGGTAGTGGCAAGACTCACGTAAGTGGATGGTTGAATTTTGTTACATCACATGTCCCCTCTGCAGGGA
The DNA here is from genome assembly GCF_041734735.1 of Babylonia areolata. Taxonomy (NCBI): domain Eukaryota; kingdom Metazoa; phylum Mollusca; class Gastropoda; order Neogastropoda; family Buccinidae; genus Babylonia; species Babylonia areolata. The sequence goes on from NC_134878.1 coordinate 42,964,359, forward strand.
TGTTGGAAGCTATTTTCAATACAAATAGTGTCTCTCCCACCCCCACACCTCACCCTCCCTCCGCCTACTGGAAATTTTGTGCTAGAAATGTTTTCTTTTCTGTCACTCTCTTTGTTTGTTTCTGGTTGTTCCTTTGTTTTTGTTTTGCTCTCATCTCTTTTATTTTCTGCCTTGCTGGTCCACCTTCCCATATTGTTGTGTTCATCAAGTAAGCCTTGAATATTTATTGTCTTTTACTGGACTTGATAAAATTTGGGCAATCTTACTGTGTTGTGTTCGTGTGTGTGTGTGCACAGTGAGGTGCATGTTGGCAATTTCTGATTTTGATTGCCTGTTGTTATATATGATTTTTTTTTTTAATTATCCATACTTATGGTAAGTTTTATTTAATTTTCTTTAAAAAAAAAATTTTAAAAAAATCTCTGTCAATTCTTTGACAGAATGGTCTGTGGCAAGCAATGTTCTACTATCAATAAGTATCGGGCACAATTTTCTTATGCAAATTTCTTTTTTGTGTGTGTCTGTGTGTGATTGGGTTTTTTTAATTTTTATTTTATTGTTGTTGTTTCAGTCTGTTTTTACATGTTTGGTGTTTAGTTTTTCAGCCTTGATATGACCTTGTATGGTTTGCTGGGCTTTAATCAGTAAAGAAAGATCCAGTTCTTTTATAAGAAATACATTTATTATTATTATGTACCCCCTCTTCATCCCCCTTCCCCCCATCCCCCTTTTTTTGTTGTTGTCTTTTCTAATCTTTTTTTTTTTTTTTTTTTTTTTCTCAGGAAAGAAAAGTTTGAAGGAAACTTTGTTTGAAAAATCAGCCAGGCTCCATTCTAACTTGTGACCATTCTCATTCTCCAACCGGCATAAACCTAAACCTTTTTAGACTTCTTGAAACTGAAAACATTACAATCACAACCTCAACAGAAGGCACTGCGTTTAAAGGCTGTCCACTTACACTTTGGCCTTGCATCACAAATTTGGTAAAATCAATGTCAGTTGTAGGAGATTGTATCACAGCCTTGTTTGTATAGTTTGTCAATAATTGTAAATTTATACCTGCCAAAAAATGTTTCTGTCATTTGTATGTGTTTAACTCTTTCCGGACAAAGGAATGCTCACGCATTCCTACACAAAACATATTCGGTTTCGGACAAAGGAATGGAATAGCATTCTCCGAAAGTAAAATTCCATCATGCGCTGTACACGTGATTTTGTGATTAGCCAAGCAGAGTGCGCTATTCTGGGTCACTCCACAATCGAACAGTGTGATTGGTTAGTCTGGGATGTGTGGCCTGTCTCGCACACACGCTGCTCGCGTGCCAGCCTGTTAGCAAAGCGGCCTTTTCTCAGAATGTTGTGAAGCGAACAAGGCAGTGACGGCAATGTTTTAGGGTTGCCAAAGTACTTGAAATGCTACAAACTGAAGGGTCGGACATTGAAGAGGTGGATGATGACGAAGAAGAAAGCGAATTTAATGCAGAAAGCGAGCATGGGTATGGTGATTCGGGGTGAAAAATTGGCAGTATTTTCTACATATGGCAAAACTGTAAAAATAAGATGAGAAATTTGATTTTTTTTTATATGTAATAGCTCAACAGGTATTAAACCAGTTCTGAAAGTTTCATTTTCTTACACAGTATTTTGTATTTTTTGTAATTTTTTTCCAAACCCTTACAAATGGGTCGTCTGTGGGGAAAAGCAAGGGAGAAAACTTGTCGTCCCGAGTGAGTTAAATCCTGTCTTTTGATTTTCTACTTTTGAAATTTTTGTTGTATGGATTACAAAAATCAAATAAGTGCAGAAATAGCGCAGTCCACAAGAAACTCGATCCACATTCTGTACTTGTTGGTAAACATGCTTAGACTGCTGATAGATCCACATCGTGTTTCAGATGTTTCTTATGTAAACACTCAAGAAATACATGTTTTTGTGTTTCTTGTAGTTTTGGTAGCACTTCTGTGCAATGATTTTATGCGAATCTTTGACCAATGCTACTTGTTTTGCATAAAATTGAATGTAAATGGGGGGAAAAATCAGTGTCAAAGATTGCTTGACACTGTCCTTGTCTGATATTGATTGATGTCCGATTGATTAGTGGTAACTTTTTGAATAGTTTGTGGTCAGCTGTGTGTGTGTGTGAGATTGTGCAGACAATGGGGGGAGATTTCAGCACAAAAGGGCAGCAGGACTGTGCTAAAGGCATTTACTGTTTAGCAGGTGAGTTGCACAGCTTATATGTTTGTTTGGCATGAGGGGAGGGGTACAAAGTGGTCAGACAAAGCACCGCTGAGTTGTATGCAGGGTTTCAAGGTGATGGGTTTTATTGGTTGGCACGAATTTATCTTGAGTTTGACTGCCTATTTATAACTTTTGCTAGTTTTGAAAATTAGACTCCAGAAACTTTGCTTCTAGTATGAGTGTATCATATGCTGTAGAGGTGTGGTCTTACATGTGCGCATGCATTGATCAATTTAACTTTCAGTTTGGGGGTTGTGATGTCTTTTTCAGCAAGGTATTTATATGGAAACAAAATGAATAAACCATTGTTCAGATATTAGGTAATGTGTTTTAAATGTCAGTAGCATGACATTGACATAATATGTTGTTGTTTTTTCAGTGTTGAATTTGTTGTCATTGTCGTTTCAGCCAAAGATGTCTTCAGGTTACTGAATTCCAAGTACAAAAAGTTAGACCTTGTAGTAGGAGCCAGTTTCTTCGAGATCTACAGTGGAAAGGTATTCTTGTGTGTGTGTGTGTAAGTTGAGTGTTTCTTGCTGAATTACCCATGTGTTTGTATCTTGATATGAGTGAGAGACTGAACAAAAAGAAAGAAACGAAAAAAAAAACCCGAAAAAAAACCGATATTTATTTCTCAACGGCTGAACATTTTTCTTTGCACCCATTCTTTAATCTTAGAATACCCATAGAGTGTATGAAGAATCAGTTTGTGAAGTTCTCAGTTCTTTTCATTACAATGGTTTATTTTTCAGTGACTTTTTTTGTCACAGAAAGATTCCTAGAGATTTGTTGTTTTTCTGTGAATAAAAATTTTTACACATGTTCAGAAATAGCTACCATACAGTAAAGAGGTTTTTTTGCATATATATTTAGGTTAACCCCTTACTTACTTACTTTACTTATTCCTCTTGATTCCTTGGGGAACATAGGGCCGCAACAACACTCCTCCAACGCACCCGGCTCTGGCTGGTCTTCTTCAGTTCAGCCCACGTCATTCCGGCCGCCCTTGTCTCTGCCTCAATGCTTCTCCGCCAGGTCTGCTTCGGACGGCCAACTTTCCTTTTCCCCTGTGGGTTCCAATCAAGAGCCTGTCTTGTGATGTTTGTTGCAGGCTTGCGTAGTGTATGGCCTATCCATCCCCATTTCCGTTTCTTGATTTCCGTCTCCAGTGGGGCCTGTTTTGTCATGTTCCAAAGTTCTTCATTGGAGACAACCTCTGGCCATCTGATGTTCAGGATGTTTCTTAGACATCTGTTGGTGAATGTCTGAAGCTTGTGGGTGCTGGTCTTTGTCACTCTCCACGTCTCTGAGCCATAGAGTAGAACCGACTTCACGTTGGTGTTAAAAATCCGGATCTTGTTGCGGATTGAGAGGGCTGTCGATCTCCAGATTGGTCGAAGGGTGTTGAAGGCGTGTCTTGCTTTGTTGATACGGCTCTTGATGTCTTCGTCCGTCCCCCCGTCTTTGCTGACAACACTGCCTAAGTAGACAAACTTGTCAACCTCCTTGATGTTCTCTTGGTGTAGTTGCACTGGATCTTGCTTCTTGTTGTTGACCCTCATGACCTCTGTTTTCCCAATGTTGATTTGGAGTCCAGTCTTCTCAGCTTCTTCTGCCACACGACATAGTTTCTCCTGTGCATCTTGCTGCCTGTGGGAGAGAAGACTTATGTCATCTGCGAAGTCTAGGTCCTCCAGCTGTTTAGTGAAAGTCCACTGGATGCCTGTCCTCCGATCTGCTGTAGACTGCCTCATGACCCAGTCAACCACCATCAGGAAAATGGTCGGTGAGAGCAAACAACCCTGACGGACGCCGGTTTGCACACTGAAAGGTTCCGTCAGTTTCCCGTCGTGGATCACTTGACAGGTGGCGTCTTCGTACATTTGCTGAATGATGCTTACAAACTTTGGTGGAAATCCATAGTGGTACATCAGTCTCCAGATGACATCTCGGTCGACACTGTCAAAAGCTTTTTGAAAGTCGACAAAGACTGTGTACAGGGGGGTCTGCCACTCCAGGGACTGCTCGATGATGATGCACATGGTTGCGATGTGATCCGTGCACGAGCGATCTTGTCGGAAGCCTGCTTGTTCGTCCCGAAGTGTCTTGTCCAAAGCGTTCTTCAGTCTCTCAAGAATGATTCTGCTCAGTACCTTGCCTGGAATAGACAACAGCATGATTCCCCGCCAGCTGTTGCAGGATGAAAGGTCCCCTTTCTTTGGCAGCTTTACAAGATGTCCTCTTTTCCAGTCTTTTGGCACTCGCTCCTGTTCCCAGATCTTGCAAAGGAGAGGGTGCAGCATCTCAGTTGAAGTCTGGATGTCGGCCTTCAGAGCTTCAGGTGGAATTCCATCTGGGCCGGCTGCCTTTCCGGACTTGAGGGACTTGATGGCCTTGACGATCTCGGTCTTGCTGGGAGGGTTGGTGTTGATGTCGAGGAGCTTGGTAGGTGGCGGGATGTCTGGTGGGGCGGGTGGTGCTGGTCGGTTGAGCGTTTCTTTGAAATGCTCCGCCCATCTTGTTCTCTGCTGTTCTTCGCCAAGGATGGTGTTTCCGTCTTTGTCCTTGACGGGCTGGCTTGGGTTGCTGTTTTTCCCGGAGAGTGTCCTGGTGATCTCATACAGGCGCTTCATGTTCCGCTGACCTGCTGCACTCTCAGCTTCTGCTGTCAGTTCCTCGATGTAGGTTCTTTTATCTTTTCTCGCACTTCGCTTTACTTGTCGGTTCGTCTCCCAGTACTGTGCTTGTAGCTCATGTCTCTCGGCTTGATCTTGTGTGCAGTTGATCTGGTCTTTCAAATGCTTCCTCTCAGTGATGAGTGTCCAGGTGTCTGTTGATAGCCACTCTTTGTGCTTCCTCGTTTTCTTGCCCAGGACTGTTTTGCAAGTTGTTGTCCAGGTCTCTCGAAGGCTGTGCCAGTGTTCTTCTATTGAGTCCTCTGGGAGTTGGGAAAGCACACTGAACTTGTTCCTCAATTCAATCTTGAACTCTTCTGCTTTGAGTTTCTCCTTCAAGCTGTGCACGTTGTACTTGTGCGATGGTCTTGCGGCCTGGTCGTTGTAGGCCTTCAGCTTGGTTTTGAGTGCTGCCACAACCAGGTGGTGATCCGATGCTGCGTCTGCGCCGCACTTTACCCTGACGTCGTGCAGGCTTCGTCTCCACTTACGACCGATGGTGATGTGGTCGATCTGGTTCTCAGTCTTGCCGTCAGGGGAAAACCCACGTGGTCTTATGGATGGTCTTGTGGGGAAACAAGGTGCCTCCAATGACCAGGTCATTGAAGGTGCAGAACTCCATGAAAAGTTCTCCATTCTCATTCTGTACTCCAGTGCCGTGTCTGCCCATGATGAGCTCTCTGTTTGTGTTGTCGGCGCCTACCTTGGCATTCAGGTCTCCCATGAGGATCTTCATATCTCTTTTGGGTGTCTTGTCTATGACTGCTTGGACTTGTTGGTAAAAATCATCCTTCTCTTTGATGACTGCCACGTTGGTAGGGGCGTAGCACTGAATGATGGTAACTTTCCTGCCCTTTGAATTGAAGCGTGCCGTGAGGATCCTTGGTGACATAGGCTTCCAGGACAGCAGTGCTCGTGTTGCTTCGGGTGTCATCAGCAACGCTACTCCGTGGGTGTGGGGTTGGCCTTCTTCCTGTCCAGAGTGGATGATGGTGTCTCCACTTACTAGTTGCGTTCTTCCTGATCCTGTCCATCTTGTCTCACATAGGCCTAGAATCTTCAAGTTGTACCTTTGCATCTCACGACAGACTTGAGCTGTTTTGCCTGTCTCGTATAGAGTTCTGATGTTCCAGGTCCCTATCCTGGTTTTGGCCTTGGTCGTCAGAAGAGTTGTCGGCGCACTGGCTTCCCAAGGGCTTTCACCAGCTCGCGTCATGGGCTCTACCAGAGAGTACCCCTCCTGGACCAAGCAGTTCTCAGAGTTTGTTGTTGCAGTTTCTGTAACAGTCTTCTTTTTACAGAACCGGGTTGTTAGCCTAATTCAAACCCCCAACCTGGAGGACCAGTGGGTACTATTCGTCTGGTCTCTACCCTTTGACCTGTCTGACTTGGGTGGCCCTACCAGGAGACGAATCTCCCGCCAGCATAGCTCTCAGGGTTATTGAGACACGCAAGCCCCCCAACCACGGCAAGGTTGCACCCACTGGGAGGAGGTTAACCCCTAGGCTGCCTATATGACGAGATAACTTATCGCAAGCATGTACGCTTTGCTGCCACAGTGACGAGATAAATCGTCATCGAAATATTCTGACTTTTCCCTGGTTTGCATTCAGTTCGTTGACAAAAATACTGGTCACTTGTAGCTTGGGGAATCTCTCTAGATTCTATTCATAACTAGAAACACCATCTACATCATGAGGCAGTCTTTTATTTGAACGTTGTGGCTGGGTTACCGTCGCAGCGTTTTGCCTGGCTCCTTTCCTCGCTTGCTTAACAAAATGTTGGACTGACGCCGTGTTCAAGACATGCGATCGTGGCGGACTAAATCAACCAAGATTGCTTTCTTTAGCTGATGCTCAGAAAGAATTGAAGCGTAAATTCGAAGAAGACAGTGATGAACATTTATAGGACGATTTGATAGAAAATAAAGGGAGCAATCAATAGAGTGGCCAAGATAGGACTACCAGTGAGTGATGCCGGCTGTAAAGTTACAGCAGGAGACAGAAAGTGACCGAATTGTTAGCAGGACACAGTGTGAGCGATATTCTTGGCACTCGGCCAACGCGGTCTGATGAGAACTGGATGAAGTGATCATGTGAGAAAGGTGAAAGGGAGGGGGATGGAGACTGAGGGGGCGTGACCTCACATCCATATTATCACTTGCAGAAGTCACAATGCATTGTGTGTCTATCTCTTTTTTTCTTCTTTTTTCTCCTTTTTTCCTCCTTTTTTTTGTGGTTCTTCTAGTATGATTTTGTGTGTGCAGACATCCATTTGTCCAGAAAATATGATATTTTAGTGCAAATTACCTGATTGATTGTAATGAACAAGCTGAAAATGTGACAAAAAACAAAACACTGATTTCAAAACAACAGCATGTCACTAAAAATATATAAAATGGAAAAACATCATGTGTTTTGGTGTTGTTGTTTTTTGTTGTTGTTTTTTGTGTGTGTTTTATATTCTTTATTCATTTACCTTTCAGAAAATATATACTTTTATGGGTCTTTCTCCAGTAACAAAGAGCACAGAATTTTTTGAAAATTTATACCGTTTTTTTTTTCGTGAGAAAAATCCCTAGCAAATAGATTTCACTTAAATATTTATTATTTTCCTGGCAGCAAAAAGGTTAAAGGTCCTACAGCTTTTTGTGGCTGTAGGGGGTATGAGTTCATATTAACTGTGGCTCGGCATAGGAAGACGAGGCTCTATCCTCTACATCTGCCATTTTAACTGTCCCAAGCCAGTAACCCATTCACTCCGGGATGGAGAGAGGGAAAATCAGAGTAAAAAGTTTTCCCAAGGACACAATACCGTGCTGAAACTGGGTCTTGAACCCTGATTACTGGTGATCACTGGATCAAAAGTCCAACGCTGCCTAAACCGATTTATCTGTTCATGTCTCACCTATTTTAAAAATGCAATGCTGTGTGTATGATAGAAACAACGTGTCAGACATCGACTGCTGAGATCTGCATGATATCAGGCACAAACATTTAAATGCTGGCTCCATGATTCTGGACATTCCTGACAGAAATCAATGTTTTTAACTTGATTTGAATTTTACTTGGTTTGATACATGTGTTGGTAAGGTCATCTTTTTACACTGTTTTCAGTAATTCAAATTGATTTGGATTGATTGATCTGGACAGAGTAAATTGTTTTTTTTAACTTACTTGCTGCCAGGTTTATGTGTTAAAAACACTCCCATATTTTAGACTTGACACTTTCAGTCACAATATTCATTTCATTTCAAAACAGTGGACCTGTTCACTTCAGACTCAGTCAAGGGGCGATCAGTTTCCAGTTGCGCAGGAAAGTAAGGTGCATCTGTCATGCTTTGTTAAAATGTGAAAAACAGTCTGTTTAATCTGACTAAGTCACCTAAGGAAGTGAACTGTCTGGTCAGAAAAAGACGTCTATGGAGGTGAAAGAGTTAAACAACCTTTTAACATTATTTTGTGTTCTCTTTTTCTGGTTTTTAAGAACTGGTGGGTGTTAATATTCAGGGATTGGTCATTGGCCAGGAAAGCTGAAGCCAACTGGACACCATACTGAGACTTGTATCCGGCCATCAGTCTGCTGACAAGTCGTCTGCTAACTGGTGGTAGTATCTGAACTGTAACCATGTATCTTTGATGATATCGTGTTAGGCTTGCCCCCACGACATGCCAAATGTTGTGTCTTGATTGAAATCTGCCAATGGTTCATCTACCAAAGTTATTACAGGAAAAAAGTGCAGTGACACATGGTGCAAACTTGCAGTGGAGGCACACACAGGAATGTCCACTTTACTAACGCCACGAGCAAGTGAAAGCCTGCTGTGAAGCCAGCTGAGCTCTCAGCTACACATATTAAGACAGGAGAAACAAAATTGCTGATTGAACACTTCCGCTGGCTTTTTGCAAAGGGGCTCAAAGAAGGCATGCGCTATTCACCTGATTTTAGACCAGTGGATTCAGACATGGCCCCTTAATGGTGGGCTGGCTGGGGGGCTAGTTTAAGCAGCATGAAATGACGTGATGTGGTGTGCAGGTATTTGACCTGCTGAACAACAAGGTACGTCTGCGGGTGCTGGAGGACCACAATCAGCAGGTGCAGGTGGTGGGGTTGAGGGAGGAACCCGTCACCAGTGTGGACGACGTCCTCCAACTCATCCAGCACGGCAACAACGTCAGGTAATCCTGTCTGAAGTCACTTCAGTCGTTAGATGTTGAGTCAGCCTGGCACTTTATTATTTGTATGGTGGTGGCTTGGTTGTAATACATCTGGCTAGGAATCATGAGAATTTGAGGACACAGGATTGAATCCTACAGTTGCCGGAATTTTCTCTTCCCCCCCTCCGCCTCTCCCCCCTCCTCTTCTAGACTTTTAAGTAGTGATCTGGATGTTAGTGTTTTGGATGAAACAATGTGATAAACAGTGGTTCAATTTGCAGCATGCAGTTAGCACATGTAAAAGAAACCAAGACAACAAAAGTGATTGTCCCCAGTAAGATTCTGTAGAAAAATCCACATTTTAACAAATTATGCCAGATTGATGGCAGAGTTTGCAGCAAACCCAGATATGTAATCTGTGTTTTGATGGATCTTCATGGAGACACCACATTATCACTTCTTCAGATTCTCTTTGATCATCACGATCATAAAAAGGAAGAATTTCATTCATGAAAACCCCAGCAATGACGTAAAAAGATAATATGAAAAGAAAATATCAACACTCATAAAGTGGACTTTGATGAATAGAAACAAGTCTTTATGGACGATCAGTTTGGTCTGTAAGGTTTCTTTCTTTGAGAAGTTTAAGATATGCCATATGATAAATTCTCCATAGTTCATGTCTGCCAGGCCCATTCCCCATCCCACCCTCTTCATTGAGCTGAAAATGTCATTGACCCTTTTTCTGGTGACTGAACACTTTCATTTGGGGGGGTGGGGGGGGGTGTTTTTCAGAACCTCCGGGCAGACGTCTGCCAATCAACATTCCTCACGATCCCATGCCGTCTTTCAACTTATTCTACGTTACAGGTATGTGGGAACTGTGCTTGTGTTTCTGCTCCCTAAACAACGTAGCTGCTGATTAGCTCCTTTGTCAGATTAGGATTGTCAGTGTTTAATTTATAATATGGATGTTTGGCGAGGGGTGTGTGTGATTTTTGACTCACTTGTGTAAGTGAGTCTATGTTTTAACCCAGTTTTCGGTTGTCTGTGTGTGTGTGTGTCTGTGGTAAACTTTAACATTGACATTTTCTCTGCAAATACTTTGGCAGTTGACACCAAATTTGGCATAAAAATAGGAAAAATTTGGTTCTTTCCGGTCATATTGTTTAAAACAATATTGCACCTCTGGGATGGGAACAAAAAAATTAAAAAAGAAGCCAAATTGTATGCAAACTGAATTTACTGTTATATTTATATATTTTTGCTCTCTAAACTTGGCACTTTGATCTGATATTCTGACACAACAACAAGAACAGTCATTTTTTATCATTTTTTGTTCAAACAGGAATTTCTTTTCCTAAGCATGGATGTTATATTTATTTTGCATATCTTTGGTGCAAATAGTAAAAAAGGGAAATTAATCTGTAATTAATGCTAGGGGGGTTAATTTGCTTTAAACTGATCTTTCTCATCTTAAACATTACATTTTGAAATTACGCTCAATACATAAAAAGTTTGTGTGTTTTACTCTCAGTGTACAGGGCTTTCACTATGTTCATTCGCCCAAGTGGTCTTTTTCGGAAAACACTAAAATCAATATGACGAGTGTACTTTATAGATCTATTGGTTGAGCCCTGAAGGTCATGGGCAAAAATCAATTGCGTACACATATTTATACATATTCAAAGCGCGTGCTCATATTCTTCGTGAACGCGAATGACGCCATTTTGTTTCAAGTTGTTGACCTGCCCGTTCAATCCTATATTCAATCAACAGTACATGATAACATGCGGATGGAAAGTTGGAGAAGGAAACCGTTAAATATTTTTTCAGAGAAAGATTTGTGAACGCCTCATCACTTACTGGATTATGCCCCAAACTGCCATAAAAATATCCATAGAATCAGTCAGAATTCACAGTTAAAAATAATAAACCATGAGAGTTAATACCCTTGAATTGATGAAACATAAAAATTTCCAGTCTTGACTTTTCTCAAAATGAAGTACTTTTTACTTCATACGACGTTTAGAAGTACTTGTACTTGGCTCTACATGTTATTAGTTTAACAAAATACTCAAGTTTCATATCAACTTTAAAACTATAAAACTAGAATGAACATAAAAGAGAAATCGAATTGACCATGTCAGCCGGGTGTAACTAACTTGTACATCTATCTTGATCCAGAGAAAATGGCTAAATGTTGCAGTGTGATTGCGGCGATAGCCACGTCTCCTTTACCGCGGACTTAAAAAGAATTTTTAATTGCCCTTAAAGATTTTTTGAATACCCAAGATACACCAGAACAATATGTTTTAAACAGCATTCTCACTGCGAATACTGCAATGCATTTATCGCCCTTTAAAAAAGCATGTTTATATATTATGTTTTTGAACGTTAGTTAAGGAGCCACGACAGTGTAATGGGTAAGACAGTTTCTTCTCACCCGAACACGCAGGGTTCAAATCTGCCGTTAGGACTTCTTTTTCTTTTTCTTTTAACCCGAAGCTTTATAATAACAAATACAAAACACATTTTAACGATTAGATTTTTATTTTTTTTAAAGTGTATCACAAGTGAGTCTTAAAGGCCTTGCCTCTCTTGTTTAAACTTAAATTTTTTTTTATTTGTTGTCAGTTGAGGTATTCATGTTTTATTATTGATCATTCAGAAAGGAAAAAAAAAGTAACTTAAAGTCTGGAATAACATGTTGTAAATAATGTACGGAATCGTCCCTCATGTCTCCTCTACGCCCATCCCGGGCAGGAGAATGAATGGAATGGAATGGAATGGAAATAATGTATATTGGCTGACATGATAGCAGAACCATTTTTGGCGGGTTGGGCTTCCACCATGAGAGTTCATGAGGTCTGTGACCCTTCTCCCTCCCCCCTCTAGTCTCCCATATACATTCCCGGTTTGTTTGTTTTTTTGTTGTTGTTGTTTTTTTTTTCAGGAAGGAAAAGGGGGGAATAATTCATTTGAATGATATGACTTCTAGATGTTCCTTCAGGTCACTTTCTCGGTCTCCTACGCTTCTCCCTCCCCATCCCTCAACTCCTCAATGTTAAGGGATTGGCTGAGGTGTAAAGGCTCAATTTTAATTTTGTTTTCTTTTGCTGTGTTTCAGAACAAGACCAGAGCTTCATGGAAAGTTCTCTCTCATTGATTTAGCTGGTAAGAATTTGAATGGGTTTTTTTAAAAAATTATTATTGTTGTTGTTTTCTGATATGTATGAGTATGAAAACAGAATGAAAAAATCTAAATTATTTCAAACTTTTAAAAATGTCAGTTCTGAATTTGACAGACTCCATATTGGCACACTGCCCTTAGAAATAGATAGATAAAAAAAAATGTTGATCTTGGAATAATATCAGAAAACTGGATTGACCAGCAAAGTTATTTCAAGGATAAATTAGTTTGCTTATTCTGGAAAACTAGATAGGATTCATGTTCTGAAAAAGTCTGAAAATGTTCCAAAGAGGATTCATGTTCTGAAAAAGTCTGAAAATGTTCCAAAGGCAATCTCAAGTAATGAAGTATGTCAATGTGATCAAGATGTTGCAAAAATTCTGGATCAGCATCTTGAGTTGTAAAAGAAAGTGAAGTCAGCTCAAACAGATTTCTTTGTGGGAAATCAGGGCTGCTCTTGACAGGGAGAGCGGGTGACAACAACAACCTTTTTTTTTTCTGGAAGCATATCTTTTTTTTTTCTATCGAAGTGAATTTTCTGTAGAATTTTGCCAGGGACAACCCTTTTACTGTGAGTTTTTTTTTACGTGCATAAAGTACAAGCTGCATTCGGGACCTTGGTTTATTGTTTCATCCAAATGACCACCACTCGAGGTCTAGTGGTGGGAGAGAAAATACAGGTGAGTGTGGGGTTCGAACATGTGCTGAGATTCTCTCACTTCCTAGGCAGACGTGTTACCTCTAAGCTAGAACTTCACTATAACTGTTAGATTGTTAGAAGGAAGATGAACTAGGAAAAAGCAGCTGCCATATTGAATGACACTGAAGTGGCCTATGTTCGTGTGTGCAGGGAATGAGAGAGGGGTGGATACGTCCAGTGCGGACAGACAAACTCGCATGGAAGGGGCCGAGATCAACAAAAGTCTGCTGGCACTCAAGGTCTGCATCATCAATAAAACTGTTACTCAGTGTGTGTGTATGTAATGTCATTGTGTTAGTACAGTGGTGCTGGGTGTGTATAGGAACTGTCATGGTTTCTATCCCAGAACTGTTGCTCTGTATGTGTGTACATAATGTCATTGTTAACACAGTGGTGCTAGGTGTGTATAGGGACTGTCATGGTTCTGTCCCTGAACTGTTGCTCTGTGTGTATGTAATGTCATTGTGTTGGGATAGTGGTGCTGGCTGTGCACAGGAAGTGTCACGGTTTTTAGCTGGTGTTATTGGTCATTGGTTGTTTTGGTTTTCTTTTATAGTTTTGTGTGTATGTGTGTGTGTGTGTGTTGTCCACAGTTGTCTGTGTAAATGATTATAAATCAATATCTTTTTCTTTCCTCATTCCTGGTGTACCGTTAAGTGTGTGCAGATAATTGTATTGAATCAGTCTTCCCAGTACTGCTGTGTCTAGGTAGGTTATTACATTCATGTTTAAAGAGCACACACACACCTCAGTTGATAGGGCCAAAGGGGATAAGCATCCCAAGGAAGTTATGGAGGGGAGTTGTTGGGGAGCATATCTAACACTGCTTACACCACCACAATGATACCACATTAAGATGGGCAGTGAAAATGCCAGTTTTGTGATGTGTGATTCAAACTCAGAACATCTGGACTGTGTAGTGTGGTGAGCTTGTTGCTCTGCCAGCGGAGCGTACCAGGCACCTGCATTGTGTGTGGATGTGGTGGCCTTGTGAAAGAAAGTGGTCAAGTTATGCAATTCTTTTATGATAGAAATATATACACATTCTCAAAAAATGCATGCTAATTGTGCATAGTATACTGCAAAGGTCTTTGAATTTTGTGGTGTTTACATCAAGGAAGCATGTTTACACCATTGAAGGGTGAATGTAATGATGATAATTGTCGTCAAGTATTATTTTGCAGCAGCTCTGTTGTGTTTGTCTTGCGCACTGGTTTCTTAACACTTTGTACTCCATCAGTGCAGCTGCACTGCACTTCATGTGGACCATCCTGCAACAGCTGAGAGCACTGTTGAAGCCATGCTTCATACACAGAACACAAGCAGCAGCATCAAAAACATGCTCATCAGTCCCCTTGCAAACAACAGCAAACAACAAAGAAGCTAAATCCAACAAGCTAAAATCACTGAGTGAGACTACAACTGATTGAGAGAATAAAACTGAATGTGCCCACTGCAGTAAACTAAGAAAGCGAAACTGAACATACAGAATGTATCCGTACTTGGTGCATAGGAAGCAACCAGATGTTACTGATGGAATAGAATCAGCACTTTTGGTACAAATTGTTCAATCAGCAGCTGGTGGTGGTTTCAGGAATGTATACGAGCACTGGGTCGTAACGGAGCTTACCTGCCTTTCCGAGCCAGTAAGCTGACGCAGGTGTTGAGGGATTCTTTTATTGGGGACAAGTCTCGCACATGCATGGTGAGTCGTGTTGCCTGGAGGCACACCTTGTATTGAAAGGATGCTGTTTACTGCAGAATTCTCCCCCTTTGGGATACTGGGAGCTCCTTCAGTTATGAAGAGTATCCCCACCTACTGGAGATTATGTGCTAGAAATTTCCTTTTTCTCTCTCTCTCTCTCTCTTTGTTTCTGGCTTTGTCCTTTTCTTTCTGTCTTGTCTTCTTTTTTATTTTCTGTTTTGGGGGTCCATTCAGCTATATTTTTCTTGACAGCCTTGAATATTTTTAGGGGGGTCTTTTGTGGACTTCATAATAGGGCATTCTTACAGTGTTGTATCCTTTTTTGCACCTGGGATATGTGAGGTGCCTGTTGTTAAGTGTGCATGCTTGTTATAATGTATGATAATGTGTGATATGAATGTTGTATGGTCAGGGTCTGTGTTTGTTTTGTTTTGTTTTTTATTCCTCACTGAAACATGCCTGTTACTTTTGCCTGGTTTTCTTTCCAGGGTTTTTTGTTGTTTGTTTTACCAAGATTTCTGCTGGATCCATATTTAGTTTTTCAGCCCTATAATGATCCCATATGGTCAGCTGGGCTGTAAGCAACAAAGATAGAGAAATACTATCAGAATCTTGAAAGTAGCATGATGATGGTCCTTGTGACCTGACACTAAGATGACACAAGGATCAATAGTAGCAGTGAAATTTGTCAGCTTCCCATTCGTTAAGTTTGTGTGTGCCTAAGAGATGGTTTTGTGGTTATGATAAATGTGGTAGTTGTTGCTGTGAGTGCTCCTCTGGTGTGTGTGGCAACCTCCTTGTAACCAAATACCTATAGTTCCCTGTGAACTGCCGGTGTTGACTGTGGCAGACATCATAGGTATGGCTGTGTACAGGGGACTTGGGATGAGTGGCATGGAAGTAATGTCATTGAAATATTGGAGCAGATGCAGCAGTCGGTAAAAAAGAAAGAAGAAATAAAATAAATGGGTCCAGACACTGTGAGTTGCATGTGTATCATTTTTAAGCATGGTAGATAACATATGCATCATTGTGGTGGGGGGATCTTCAACAGTGTTTATAATTGTTTGAACTTCTTGGTGTACAAGTTGATAGCATAACTACCAGTGTATGGTGCAGGTTTCTGTGAGGCTGGTTCTCTCAAGCCATGGGTAAGGGATTGAAGCTGGCTGTTTTCAGATTGCCATGGTGTCTCCTGGGATGAACTGCTGTGAACACACCCTCAACACCTTGCGCTATGCCGATCGGTGAGTGGAAGGCACTTCAACTCCATGTGATCACACCTCTTGGTGTATTGGTATTCATTCCTTCATCAAATTGCAGTTTACTTACTGATGATTGAATAGATGGATTGAAAAACAAATATACTTGCAAACAGAAAAAAGAGGGCTGATGCTGCATTGTGGTGACATGCTTTCCCCATGGATTGCAGCCCATTTTTCACACAGAGAAATCTGTTTTGACAAAAAATGCTACAGTATGAGTATGATATAGTGCAGTATAATACAGATTGTGGTTACACAGTCAGTATGCTGCAACTGGTTAACCAACAGCAGTATGCTGGTTGGAAGTAAATATGCCAGTAAATACACATTGAATTTGGTTAGCCAGTAAGGAGAATCACCCACAGCAATATTGTGTTGGTAGGTAAGTAGATATGGCTTTGATATATATTATTTTAAGTTGTTGATGAGCTGAGATCTTCTGTCCTGGAGTGTGAAATTTAATTGGAGAGTAGAACTCTTGCTTCAACATTCTCAGCTTACAGTCCAGTTGTGTCAGCGCATGATTCAAAACAAAAATTAAGTCTGGTGGCATGCCAACTGCTCATAAGTAATGGAATAGTGGAGCCATTGAGTGGTATACAGGCCTGTTTACTCATATAAGAACATGTTTTGCACATGTTTTGCAAAAATAAGATGAATACTGTATACATGAAAAAAGATAATGATAAAAAATCCAGGCAACTTATAAAAAAGGACTGAATTATCTCAGAGAATAGTCCTTGAGTATTGGTGGAGGGGTACTATGGTATTTGTTATGATGTGCCAAAATGATTGGTTACTGGTGTTTGACCAGTATACAGTGACTCTCACTAAATTACACTGCTTGTTGAGATTGCCATTTTGACACAGTGAACATGCCAAAGTGAAGTAAAAACAATGTGGCTGCTGACACAGATGAGCAACACACACACACACACACACACACACACACACACACACACAAAAGAAAAAGAAGATAATGCAGGAATCAATGATGGGCAAAACAGTATGCTCCTGGCAGCTACTGCAAGATATACTTTGGCATTGCTTGCTTTATTCCCATTGACTGCTATGAGAAGACAACAAACTTTTTGAACGGTACACCAACAGCATTTTGAGGTAATACCCTCTGCATCCAAAGTTGTGTGGCTGCATGGAGCTGTGCATGGCTGCTGTTGTTTTTACAGAGTGAAGGAGCTGGGGCCGGGGGGTCTCTCAGATGATAGGCCTTCAGACGAACTCCCACCCAGCAACAACATGCCTGAGGGCCTCATGTCACCACAGAACTCTGACCTGGCCCTCATCAAAACTACCAACGTGAGTCAGGGAAAGGGTGACAGGAGTAATGAGTGGGTGTGTGTGGAGGGGAGATGCAGGGGAAGGTTAATAATCAGACTGGTGTTTCATTGCTGTCCATGGGACAGCACTCTCTCAACACATTTTCTTTTTCATGCACTCACTCTCACTGTTTTTTTCTTACAGTTACACACTCTAAACACACACAAGTACACATGCACACTCGCACGGTCTCACTCTGTCACAAACACACTCTCACATTCTCTCACTCTCACACTGACAACACTGCAAAAATGTCACTTACAGTATGATATATTTGTATTTGTTTTCTATAATCATTGTAATATATTGTGCTGTTGTGTTTTGTTTTTTCTGATGATTGGAAAAAAGACTAACTTCCATCCCAAAACGCCCTCCCGCAGCAGTCTTGTGGGCTGTTAAGCTAGTGACAGTAAAGTGTCAAGTGTGACTGAGAAAGGAAGACTAAGGATAGGCATTGGTGTGTTTTTCAGGAAGAGGAGGTGAGTGAAGAGCTGCTGACCTTCCACCAGAAGATGAACAAGATGCAGGAGATGGAGGAGGATGTGCAGGACCACCACAAAGCCTTCATAGAGGTGTGTATCAGAATCAGAATTAGAATACCTTCATTATCTCGTAGAGAAATTAAGTGTGGTGAAGTCTGTGATACATACAGATTATAAGCAAAACAGTAAAATTTGACAAACAACATATAAATAACAAAATAACACTCAACTCCGTCATAGCAAAACAAGTCCGATAACTTTCCATCCTTTAAAACACACACATACACACACGCACGCACACACCCGCCCGTATGCAAGCACCCATGCACATGCACACTTATTGTATATACACATGATCAGATTAATATAATGGTAAAATCAATATAAATTGACACTGCTCTGTAAAACATTCAACCAAATTTTAAACAAACATGGTGTGGGAGCATTAACCACAGGCATCTTAACTTTAAAAAAAATAATCATAATAAAATAAAATAAAATAAAAAATCAACCACATCATCGCTAAGATCAGTGTATGTGTCTAGTATGGGTGTGTGGTGAGAAGGTGTGGTTGTGTGTGTGCGTGTGCGTGTTTACATGTGTGTATGTGAGTTTCTGTGACTGTGAATGCGTGTATGTGTGAGTGTGGATGTTTGAGTGTTGGAGGTGCCACAGTGGGACCACAAAGCCTTGAGTGTAAAATTTACAAGGATAGAAATATACATGGGTTAATTGCTCTTTTTTGTTGTTGTTGTTGTTATTTTCAGTATTTTTAACTTGATTTCTGTTTACCATTGTTTTATCCAGCCTTTGAACATTACTTTAGATAATCTTCAACTGGTTTTAAGAACTGACTGGTGCTCAGCCCTGAGATGACCCTTTGTGATCATCTGGGCAACATAATTTGATTAGAATGCTGACTAAAATCAGCACTTCTTTTCCTTTTTTTTATTTCTTTTATTGAAACATTGATAATGGTAACAAAGATATTTCACAGATTGGTAACTGCTGCTCCTTTCTCTTTGCAGCAAACCCAGAAATGGCTTTTGGAAGACCAGAAGCTTCTCAAGGCCACAGAGTCGGTAGACTATGATGTAGAAGGTGAGTCACTTTGAGAAAAGAAGAAAGAGTGAATGACTTGTCAGAGGATTCCAGTTGTAGATTTTCACTGTGTATGTTGTTAGTTGCATATATTTTTACCACTGTCCATGGGGATAAGTGTTTTGTTTAGATTTTCCTTTAAAAAATGCTCATTCTTGTCTCATTTTCTAAGCTCTTGTCATGGCATTACTTTCTTTCCATTAGTCTTCATATTGAACAGTTCCCTGTGAGGATGCCGGGTGTTTTTTCCAGTACGAATAGTATCCACCACCTTCTGGTAGTTTTGTGTTTGGAATGATCTGTTTATCATGTGTTTTTGTGCGTTCGTGTATGTGTGTGTCCGTGCTTGAGTGCATGTTGCAGGGATGCATTTTCTGGGGGGAGTCATAGGTGGGTGGGTGGTTTCCAATGTTCAGTTGTGTGTTTTTTCTGGCACATGTCTCCGTGGGTGTGGGTGGGGTGGTGCAGAGGAGGCGGGAAGTGGGGAACGAATGATAAGTGCTTAGAGCAGTATTTCTGGAGAAACACACTACATAAATGTCCATTGTTATTATTTTCTGTTGCTCTATTTGTTTATTGTTGTTTTTGTTTTTTCCTTTTCTTTCTGTCATCTCTTACTTTTTTGCCTTTCTGGTCCATTCACGTATTTTGAGGGGAAAGCCTTGAATATTTTTGTCTTTTTCTTGGCTTGATAATGGGGCATTCTTATTGTGTTGCATTCCTTTTTGCACAGGGGGCATAGATGCTGGTTGGCAGTTTTTGGCTTTATAACCTGTTATTGTATAAAATTTTGTGCATCATACAGGTTCATGTTCTGTTTAAGATTTTTTTTAATCCTCTGGCAGAAGTTGGGAGTGTCAGGGGCCTGTCCTAGGTTTATGTGAATGAATGTGACTATTCTTGTGCCTATTTTTATATCCATGATTGTTTTCCTCTTTTTTTATATTCATTTAATCGGGGTCTGTGGGAGTTGTTTTCTCAGCCATGATGCAGCCCTGTGTGGTGAGCTGGGTGATAAAGACTTCACTTAAACAGGGATACAACCCAACTCCCTTTATGTCACAGCAGTGCCAGCACTCAACAGGGAAACTGTCATTGTTAATTTTTTTTATGACGCCACACAGGAGAGGAGACCCAGCATTGATTCATTTAACTTCTCTCATTCGACATACTTGAGACAC
This sequence comes from Babylonia areolata, assembly GCF_041734735.1. Lineage (NCBI taxonomy): Eukaryota > Metazoa > Mollusca > Gastropoda > Neogastropoda > Buccinidae > Babylonia > Babylonia areolata. Next base: position 42,984,397 of record NC_134878.1, read on the forward strand.
TGAAGTTGTGTGATGGCAGAACCAGTGTCAGCAGTATTCCCGGGGAAATGAAACATCAACTGCATCCACCCATCCGTTAATAGTCAGAAAGTCAAGCAAGGCTGTGTCCTGGCGCCAGCACTGTTCAGCCTCTTGTTTTCTGCAATGCTTACTGATGCCTTCAGAGATGGCGATGTTGGAATCGGCCTAAAGTACCGAACAGATGGCAAGCTGTTTAACCTCAGAAGGCTTCAAGCAAAAACCAAGGTCATGACAGACATCATCAGAGACTTCTTGTTTGCTGATGATTGTGTCCTCAACGCTGGATCTGAAGCTGACATGCAACTCAGCGTTGACAAGTTTGCCACTGCCAGCAGGAACTTCGGCCTTACCATCAGCACGAGCAGTTCTCCATCAGCCAGCCCCAGGGAAACCCCACGTTGAGCCCAACATCACAGTCAACAGTCAAAGACTCAGTGTGGTGGAGCGGTTCACATACCTTGGCAGCACACTGTCATGAAATGCGACCATCGACGATGAAGTGAAGGGCAGGATTGCAAAAGCAAGCGCAACCTTTGGCAGACTTTGCAAATGTCTGGAACAGAAGAGGCATTCTTCTTGAGACCAAGCTAAAGGTCTACAGAGCAGTAGTTCTCCCCACACTACTGAACGCCTGCGAAACTTGGACAGTGTACCAACGACATGCCAAGAAGCTGAACCACTTCCACACAACATGCCTCAGGAAACTACTGAACATCAAGTGGCAAGACAGGACCCCAGACACGGAGGTGCTTGCAAAAGCCACCCTTCCCAGCATCTTCACCATCCTGATGCAGTCCCAGCTTCACTGGGCTGGACACGTGGCGTGCATGCCAGACCATCGGCTGCCCAAAAGGCTCTTCTATGGCGAGCTGCAGCAAGGGAAGAGATCACACGGAGGTCAGAAGAAGCGCTTCAGAGATACTCTGAAAGTCTCTCTGAAAGCGTTTGATATCAACCCTGACTCCTGGGAGGAATCTGCAGTGGACCGTGACAAATGGCGCACTGCTGTGCACAAAGGCGCCAAGTTGTGCGAGGCCAACAGGACTGCTGCAGCTGTTCAGAAGAGGCAGGCCAGAAAGTCACAGGCAAACAAGCTCCCTGACAATGATATGCCTGTCTTTGTCTGTCCCAACTGTCAGCGAACATTTCGTGCGCAGATTGGACTATTCAGCCATCTGCACATTCATGGATAGATTCATGAGCATCCCCTCACCCCACCACCACCCTCCCCCCATCCCCCAGCTGGATGACAACGATGGTCATCATCGATCTCAATGGACACACACCACCAATAGTCAGAAACATCAAAGCAAATCCAGTGTGAAGTCAGCGCTGCTGTATGGTGCTGAGACATGTAGGATTACAAAGACTAACCTCAGTGAAGTGCAGATTTCCATCAACAGCTGTCTGAAAAAATCCTCCAGATCTGCTGGCCAGACAAAATGAATGTCTTTAACCTGTGGAAGACAACTTCCAGCTGGAAGTAAATTGGAAGAAGGTGGGGTGGATCAGGCATGCGCTGGGAAAAGCCAGCATCAAGCAGCATTAGACAGGCCCAGACATGGAACCCCCAGTGGGAAAGAAAGAAATGCCAACTGGAAAAACTGGTGAAGAGACCTGCAGGCGAAGATGGGGCCTTACCTGGTGGCAGACAGAGGCAAAGGCACAGGGTGTAGGACTAGGGAGGTTTTTTGTTGATCAGGATGAAAGGCCTAAGTAAATTAAAACAGATCAGCAGTTGCAAAGTTTGCATCATGTGTTTACATGCAAGATAACCTGTCTGTGCCTCATAATTCTAAAATTCTTGAACGAAGATGACATTTTCTTTGTTTCAGCATACGCCAAACGTCTAGACACTCTGCTGGCCCAGAGAATCCAAGCTTTGAAATCTTTAAAAGGTGAGAAGCATTCATTTGCTACTCTGCTTATGTGGACAATGTATAAAAAAAACAAAAGTAATGAAATGTTTTGTATGAACAATATTGTTACTATCTTGATTTATGTTTGAAAATCCATTGAAATTAGGTCACAGGCTGGGAAGAGTGCAATCAAATGCGTTCAGACCATCAGTTTCCTGCACTTACTAGTTGCCACTTCTGTCTGTAAGGATGTAAAGCAGTGTTTGGTGTTTTTTTTGTTTTTTTGTTTTTTTTAAAAATTATTATTATTGTTTTGACATACGTGTCTGCAAGTGTCTTTTTTTTTTCTCTCCTGATTTGGATATGGAATTGTTCAACTGATTCTACCACGTAGTTTGTTTTCATCTATCATATTTGATTTTGATCTTACTTCAGCATATTTGATTTTACATCAGGCTTGAATCATATTATTATTTGATAGTGCTTTTGCCCAGTTTTCTTGACCAGTAAAACTTGAGAAATTATAGCTTGGACTGGACTGGAACTTTTATGTTTTTTTTCAGTGAGTGTCAAGAAAGGATGGAGAACTGATACCAAAAATTATCATCCCTGGCATTCTGCTTTCACTCTCTCTCTCCCTCTCTCTCTCTTTCAGAAAAGGTGCAGGTGTTCCGAATGGAGATGCAAGAAGAGGAGACATTGAGCAGGAACATCCAGCCGAGCCAGTCCAAGCGCCCAAACAACCGCAATTGACAAGCAGACTTCCAGTTGTATTGTTGTGTCGGTTTGTGCTCCAGTGAACAATAGCTTTATGCCTGCCTGCCTGCAAAATGCCTTACCTGAAGCTGCCATGGTTTCGTTCTATCTTCTGCCCAGTGGAAAGTGTTTGGAAACTAAAATGTTTGTATGGACAGATATGTAGAATACACCGATGACTCATGAAGTCTGTTTGAAACATGGAGAGGGAGTTGGGGGTTGGAAATGTTTTAACCCTTTCAGTGCTGCAAGGATTACAGCATGTGCAGCATTCTTCATTTGGGAGGTTTCAGCAGTGATTTTTTTTAGATGATTTAAAAAACTAAAAAGAATGGAAGTTTACACAGATCTTTCATAACTGCTTCATTTGTTAGTGTTCACAACAGTTGTACTCAATATCAAAAGCATGCAAACTACTAAAAGAAAACATATGTAACCCATACTTAAACACACTTTCCACTTGCGACAATTTCACATGAATTGAATGATTTTGCAATAGGAAGATTCCTACAATGACACAGACGGAAATTTCTGTCCTTGGGCACTTTTTTTGTGCACCAAAAGGGGGTCCTTGGGCACTCAGTGTGTTAACTCTATCATTCCTAATTTTCTATGAACGATTACTTTCACTTGTTCCTGGATTCCTATGATATGTACATTACCTGCCAAGTAGAGAAACACACCTTTCTAGTACTGATAATAAAAGTAGCAAAACAGCACTGCTTGAAAATGCTCAAACTGCACACAAAATCAGTAAGTCAAACAAGTTCATCAATAATTAAACGCTTTGTTGAAAAAGATCCATTAAAAGAATCCTGGGGGTGGGGGTAGTGGTATCTGTGCCTGAGCACTACTTAACAGCAGTGCGAAAAGAGTTAAGATAAAACAGTAGTTGTACAGAAGAGTGATTTCAGGTTGCTTCTTCTTCTGTCCTCCTTTGTGGGCAGTGGGGAGATGGGGTGATATATTATATAATTATGTGCTGCATAATTTAATTGCATCCATATATTTGGGTCAAGGTTGAGCGCATTCAGTGTGTTTCTCATTACAGAGGGGGTTGGGGTGGGGGCCACAGTTGTAACAGAACGGCATCAAGAAATTGACTAAATTGTTTTTTCTCATAACAAAGGAAGAAAGAAAAAAAAACAATTGTAACTTACTCCATGTACCTTCTTAGCTTTGGTGGTTGTTTTTTTGTTGTTGTTGTTGTTGTTTTCTTTCTTCTTTTTTTTCTTTTAAAATTTTTTTTTATTACTTTTAAGAAATATTACCTCTGAAGGTGCCTATGAAGTTCAGGGTTGTGGAATAAAAGATTGGTGCTTGCAAAATTTTGTAGTAATGAAGGCAGCTCATCATCAAAAGTGATGTGATGTGTCATAGCAGTGTTATGTGAATGTTTGAAATGAATCAACAGTAACACTAACAGTAAAGCAAATCAGAAACCTTGAATGTTAAAGTCATTAAGATATCACTAGATCCATTTGTAACAAAAATCATGAGTTAATTTGTTCTTTGCAATTTAAGCTTGGTGTTTGACCCCTGGGGGCGGGGGGGATAGGGAATCTTTTGCTATGGACATTTTTGTACTGATGGTGCAAAACAAGCTCCCGCTCCTGCCCCACCCCCACTCCCCACACCCCCTTCCCCAGCACACACATACACAAAAACATGGGTTGGAATAGTTTGGGTTGTCTTTTCTGTTTTTAATTAATCAAAGGTGTTTGTTTTTTTTGGTTTTTTGTTTTTTTTTTAAGTACAAATTCTGCCAATGCATATTGAAAATCTGAAATCACGAGCTTTGAATTTTTGTGTGTGTGTGTGTTGGAAATAGGCTTGACTCTGTCTCAGAAAGTCATCTTATTCCATTGATATTGAGATAGGACTTCAGGGAGTCTGATGCTTAATTCATGAATCAGAATCAGGTCATTACTTTTATTTCCCATCAGGAAAATAACGATAAAAGTAAAAGTCGAGGTAGTCCACTGAATGTATCTTGTGAGACTTGTTCAGCGTATGGCAGACGGCACTCTACAGGCCATGCTGAAACTAGTAAAAGTTTATTGTATATTTGATCTTTAGATGGTGATCTCCTTGTACCTGCTATTATAAATGTGAGTGGTTCGCAAACTTCTCATGATACTCATTTTGTGATTGACCATTCCAAATGACTGTTCAGCGTTCTGTTGGAAGTGATGTCAGTGATGAGAGTTATTTGATTCTGTTGTTAAAGGAATTTTTTTCCACTGTTTTACAAAAGAATAGGGTTCACAAATTATGTAAGATGGCAGAATAAACAAGATACTCATTTAGCAACTGCAAAGAAGTACAAACATGGATGAAATGATAAACTATGTGTATTACAAATTGCAAAGAAGTACAAACATGTGGATAAAACAATAAACTAGTATGTTTATCTGTATCAACTTTTGTTGACAGTGTGTATTTCTGTGGAGGGGAATGGTGTCTTGTTACAGAAGTGTAGCCTGGAGAAACACATGAACTGGAAATGGGATTTCATAACACACTACAGGTCGTTAGTAGTCAGAATCTGGTTAATGGGATTATTTATACTCATACTTAAACCAAGTCTCTTATTTGATTGTTGAAAGATCCCTTGTCTGTGCTCTGCTTTATTTGTTTCTTGGGGATAAAAATCATGTTTATGTTTTGTTTTTTTACTTTATACCAGCACATGTTTTGTTTTACATTCTTTGTTCTTTTTTCTTTCTTTTTTTTCGACATCATCAGCTTTTGTAGACAAAAGGAGAAGAAATGAAAATATAGATACATGGTTGTGGAATTTACTGTGAATTGTTGAGCACAATATATGATAATGGATATTTGACTTTTGTTCAAGCTTTTTTCTTCTGTTTTTTTAATAATTCAAAGACTGCTTGTGTGATTTGATGACAGTTGTGGCTTTGTTGGATGTTTGTGTGTGTGTTTGATGCCACTGACAACAAGTCGTGCTCATTATATGAGTGGAAGTTGTATTATAATACTTGGGTGTGAAACGTGACTGCATTTAGTATATAAACCACAAACATTGCTGCCCCATGGGAGAGAGAGAAGATGATACTTGTGTGCCGAGTGATTGAGGAGGGGTACTTTCGATGCACAATGGTTTTGAAGAAAAAAAGGAAAACTTGGTCTTGTAAATATGTGTTGGTTGGTGTGCTGTGAGGAGCACTTTGAAATGTTTGAGCATGCATGGAGCGCTTGGCAATTTTATGCATATGCTGTACTTAATTGTTCAAAAAAAAAAAAAAGGAGCATTTTGTTTTTTTGGTTTTTTTGTTGTTTATTCTGCACCCTCCTTTGTTGCATTCCTGTACAGGATTATGAAAAAAAAAAAAAAAAAGCTGGCAACATGACATTTTCAAGAACAGAAAGCAGCTTGTCTTGAGAAGACAGGGGTTTTTTGTGGGTTTTTTTTTTGTTTGTTTGTTTTTTGTGTGTGTGTGGGGTTTTTTTTGGGGGGGGGGGGGGGTTGTCTGTTTGTTTTTGGGGTTTTTTTTTGTTGTTTGTTTTGTTTTTTGTTTTTTTTAGTGATCATAAAGCAAATCCGGGTTTGTTGCTAACTCGCTTTGGTTGTGTGTTACCTTGAAGTGTTCTCATCAGCATTGTCTTTTGGCAGAGGATGGAGTTTGTTGATTTGTCAGCCTGTTGTGTTTAACTACCAACAGTATTATGTGTACAGGATGTGCCATTATGATTTCACTGGGGCAGTTTTTGTTTCTTTATAAATGTGAGTGTTTGCTGTTGCTAGTGTGTGATTGTGTGTGATGCTGTTCCCTCTTTCAAATGAGTGCAGAAGTATGATTCAGATCTGATTTTCTGTTGTTGTGTGTGTCTGTGTGTGTGTGTTTCACTCACTCAGGAATAGCTGGATTACATGGTTTGATAATAAAATGACCTACAAAATTCCTTGCAAAAGAGTAATGTTGGTCACCAGTAGTGATTTACAAGCAGGCAGATGCTTAGTCAGTCTGCCACAAGATGAAAAAACAAACAATGGAACAGTTCTCCACCTGAGTTCACCCCTGCCTGGAAGCAGATCTGATCAGGGAGAGCACAAAAGACGGGACTTCTAGAACCAAGAACCTTCAACAGCATAGTCGTTTTAATTGTACAATTTGACCATGTTTTTGAGTTTATCAAACCATCATTATGTCACAAACATTGTCTCCAGCAGTTTTATGAAATAAATCAAACCACAGAAGTTTGGTAAAATGGTTAGAATATCAAAATATTTCAGGATAGTAATTGGGCAATTTTTTACAGCACTCTGTGGCAGAGCCGTGGCAAAATGATGATCACCTGTCCATTCATCTAAGTGTATATCAATGCGGAAATTTTATTCAGTCATCTTTTTCTTTTTTAAATCTGTGTCAAGATGTTTATACTATGGCTTGAGTTGTGAAGATTTTTATTTAGTTTGTTGGTGCAGCTTTGCCATTTACCACAGTGATGGAGTCTAATGAGGATCCACCTCACCTGTGACACAAATGTTTTCAGCATCTTCTACATTTGTTTCTGTTCAGTTCTGTGCCTTATATCACTGTTGACACACACAGCTGCTGCATCGTCGTCAACATCTTTTTGTGTTTATATATTTTATATTTATCTTGATCTTCCTTTCTTGACGAGCCTTCTTTTCCTTCTCAACCAGTAGAATCATGGAGCATAAAACTGATCTCAGGGGATCAACATCTGCAAACAAAATGTGATCTTATTTTGTGACCAAATGCAGGTAAAGTTTACTTGCTCAATTTATAAAGAAGAAAAAAATCAGCAAATAAAATGTGTGATTGTATTTTTCTTGTGTGTGACCAAAAGAGCCATTGATTTTTGATTGATATTATAAAGACGTATGCACATAAAATGTGGTTGTATTTGTTTGATAGTGAAGCTCATGATGATGCTTCGTAACACCTTTTGTGGGGTCTCTTCCACCTCCTCCATGTTTCCCCATTCCTGGATGGGTCCAGAATTGCACTCCAGTTAATTTGTGTTAACAATGCCTTCTGTGTTGTGTTGCTGTGCTGTTTGTCTTTTTGAGAACAATGTATGTATGTTTTTTGTGTGTTTTCGTTTGTTTGTTTGCTGTTTTTCAGTCAAGGTGCTTTTTCAGTTTTTTTGGGGGAAAAAATGTATTTTTCTGTTTTGATACAATCTTTTGAGGCTTCTGGATCAAAGAACTGAGCTTATTGGGTACATTTAGTTATTTGTGGGTGTTTAACGTGATGGACAGGTCAGGTAAATAAAACAAAACAAACAAGAGAGGCAAGGCCTTCAAGACTCACTTGTGATACACTTTAAAAAAAAATCCAAGCTTTTTATGTATTGAGTATAATTTCAAAATGTAATGTTTAAGATGAGAAAGATCAGTTAAAGCGAATTAAGTCCCCTAGCATTAATTACGGAGTAATTTCCCTTTTTTACTATCTGCACCAAAACGTTTGCAAAATAAATAAAACTTCCATGCTTAGCAAAAGAAGTTCCTGTTTGAACAAAAAATGATAATAATGACTGTTCTAGTTGTTGGGTCAGAATATCAGATCAAAGTACCAAGTTTAGAGAATACAAAAAATATAAATATAACAGTAAATGCAGTTTGCATATAATTAGGCTTCATTTTTTTTTTTTTTTTTTTTTTGTGCCCATCTCAGAGGTGCAATATTGTTTTAAACAAGATGACTGGAAAGAACTGAATTTTCCCTATTTTTATGCCTAATTTGGTGTCAACTGACAAAGCATTTGCAGAGAAAATGTCAGTGTTAAAGTTTACCACGGCCACACAGACACATACACACACACACACACACACACACACAGACAACCGAACACCGGGTTAAAACATAGACTCACTTTGTTTACACAAGTGAGTCAAAAACTGGTTTCATTAATATCTCTTCCTTCAACTCTACTCATGATGCCTCAGAAACCTCACCAAAGTCTTTGACTGGGAAGCTTTTGCTTGTTTTCACTTTTTTTTTTCTTTTTTTTTTTTAAGTGTTAATTTATATTTGTATTTCTTTTTATCAGAACAGATTTCTCTGCATGAAATTCAGGCTGCTCTCCCCAGGGAGAGTGCGTCGCTACACTACAGTGCCACCCATGTGGGGGGAAAAAAAGGTAATTTCAACTAAGATGTGTTGTTGCCGAAACACATTGCAAATTTTCTCCACCCTTTCCCAGTCCTGTCCAGTATGTGTGGTTGTACTTGTCAAGAAATGCATGTACCGTGTAATTTTTGTCTTATCAGAAACATTTTGGACTGAACCCAAATGGGAGATGTTTTGCTTGGAGTGGGGTGTTTTTACTGTTTCAGGAGTGTGTGTGTGAAGGAAAATGCTTATAACGTGAAGTGTGAACAGTGAGTTAACTTTTCTCTCCAGACAAAAGATGTCAGATGTGATCTTACGATGCAGTGATCAGGTAAAAGCAATCTGATGTTACCGATTTTTGACTCACATGTGTGCAGAATGGCTGAATTATCTCAGTAAAACAAAGTGTGCAAAGTCTTGATAAATACAGGCTATTAGCAGAACAGTAAAGTTTGGCATACATTACAACGAAAACTACACAACGGAGCTATAACAAATTAAACCCAACAGAAACACATTTCCACTATATTTGTATCTAAAAAAAAAAATTACATGTTTGTGTGCACACATGCAGACAAAATACACATCCGCCCGTACACATGCACACATTTGCATATGCATATATATATATATGTTTTGTATATTGAACAAATACGGTAGTGAAGTCGGTATGGAGTGTTGACCTAGAGGTAAGACATCCGCTTTGGAAGCGAGAGAATCTGAGCGCATTGGTTCGATTCACACACCATTCTTTCCCCCCCCCCCCCTTTTTCTAGACCTCGAGTGGTGGTCTGGACACTAGTCATTCAGATGAGACGATAAACTGAGGTCATGTGAGCAACATGCACTTTCTGGACGTAAAAGAACCAATGCCAACGAAAGGGTTGTCCCTGGTAAAATTCCGTAGAAAAATCTACTTTGGAAAACAAACACCTGCTCGCAGAAAAAATAAAAGGTGGGGGCTGGTGTTTTCTTTGCAATGAAGCGCTCTCCCTGAAAAGAGCACGCATTTCACACAAATGTGTTGTGAGGAAAAGAGTAATGCAATGCAATGCAATGTAAAACCGTGTCGAGCTGTAAAACAAAAATGAACATCAGTTACCTCGGTGAAATTCAACTTTGATCTTTGTACTGAAACGAAGCCTCTAGACTCTTAATTCAAATTAACACAAAAACATCAGTTCCACAGTAAAGTTACAATATGATATAAACAATTAAGTGCCTTAAAAAAAAAATCCGCCTGGCTTTCTCAGTCTTGAAAACATAAATCCATCCAAATCCTTCTCTATCTGTTTCTCTCTTTCTCTCAGTGTGTGTGGATTTTGAGCTCCTGAAATTTGAGCAGATCATAACAAAATGTTCTCTTTGACATCGAAACTACAAAATGTTCAACCAAACGAACAATACTGGTTCCAGAACAGTCAACACTAAACCCAGCCACACACACACACACACACAACAGACTGGAAACAGTAAGGGGGAAGATTTTCATCAAATGACATACAGTAACTTACATTTCAAAGTTTGTCCCACCACTGTAGCACACAAGCCTGTGCCCAGTATCCATTGGAATTTTTTTCTTAAAAAGAAAAAAAAAATCCTAATAAGCTCTATTATGGCCACAGACGAACCATGGCTGAATCGGATAGGTGTAGGACTGTGTGGGTCCAGAGATTACCAGTACTGAAAGAGTTCAGGGCCACGTTTTGCATTGGTACGTGTCATTGGGAAAGGCACTTTACTCTGATTTTCTTCATTTGGGGGAAGTTAGTAGCGACAGCAGGTTGGCCCTGCCTTCCTATTTATATTTTGTATTTCTTTTTATCATAACATTTCTCTGTGTGATATTCGGGCTGCTGTCCCCAGGGAGAGCGCGTCGCTACACTACAGCGCCACCCTTTTTTTTTTTTTTTTTTTTTTTTTTTTTCCTGCGTGCAGTTTTATTTGTTTTTCCTATCGAAGTGGATTTTTCTACAGAATTTTGCCAGGGGCAACCCTTTTGTTGCCGTGGGTTCTTTCACGTGCGCTAAGTGTATGCTGCACACGGGACCTCGGTATATCGTCTCATCCGAATGACTAGCGTCCAGACCACCACTCAAGGTCTAGTGGAGGGGAAGAAAATATCGGCGGCTGAGCCGTGAATCGAGCCATCGCGCTCAGATTCTCTCGCTTCCTTGGCGACGCGTTACCTCTAGGCTATCACTTCTATGCTGATCCCTAGACACTGAAGATAAACTCACTGCCCTGATGGGCATTACGTTTGTGCAAGTGTGTTTTGTGTGTCCATGTTAAAACTTCTAAGGTTGGAATTCTCTCTACAATCTCGTGGGGGCAGGGACCCAACTTGGTAGGATTATATGTATGACATATTTTACCAGGTCATTCCCTTTTTTGTGGTAAGTGGGGTGAGAGGTGAAGGCCATTATTTAGCGAAATGGAAAAGGCTTGACAGAACTGATGTCCTGTACTCAACTTTGTATCGCGACTGGCCGTGGTGACGTTTTTATGGAAATGTAGGTCAAGGTCAAGGTTACATGTCATGTAATAAATAGTACAAAAGAGGTCTTGTGTGTCTATAAAACTTGGTATAGTGATTGGTCAAGGAAACAAAACTACCCAAAGTCAAGGTCTGAGTTCAAAGTCAACAGAAAAAATGTTGGTGTTTTTCGTTTTTAGTATCATTAGAATAATTGGTTCAAGTTATCGGTGATGGCTTGAATACCAACACTTTCGGAATTCAAGGTTAAAGGTAAAGGTCACAACAATTAAAAAAAATTGTGATTGTCCCGATATGCTTTGCTGTCATTCTATTCTACAGGTTCATTATTTAAAAGAAAAAAAATCACCCAATTTTTCTTTCTTTTATTATTATTATTATTACTTTTCTTCTGCTTGTCCATTCATGTGTTGTTTTTTGTTTTTGCTTTCGTTTCTAGAAGACCATGGATACATTTTTTTTCTGGACCTGATGATTGGATATTCTCACTATGTTATATATTTTTTTAGCCTGGGACATTTGAGGTGCCTGTTGCCAGTTGATTTTAGTTTTGTATGTACCTTCTGTGTATTTATTATGTATAATTCTGTTTATGTTCAGGTTAGTGTCTTCGATTCTCTGATCTGATGAAAACCTGACGGAAATGTCAACGTCAGACTCATATGCCCTTGGCTTGTGTGCATGAATGTGATTGTATATGTTCCTGATTGAATTTTCTTTTCATTTTTCCTTAAAAAAAAGGAAGAACACACACACACACACACACACACACACACACACACACACACACATATATATATATATATATATATATATATATATATATATACTTTCTTTTTCATTCATATAATCTTTTTTGCAAGGTCATACAAGACTGCCTTTACAGTTTTTCGGCCCTGTTATAGCCTTGTGTGGTCAACTGGGCGAAAAGAAAAAAAAGCTGCAGAAAGAGATTGTTTGCTTATGGCAAGATCATGAGGAAGTTAAGTTCACATCATTATTCTTTAGCCCCTCCCCACCACCCCCCAAAACGGAGTATGGCTGCATACATGGCGAGGTAAAAATGGTCATACACGTAAAAGCCCACTCTTTACGAATGAGTGGACGTGGGAGTTGCAGCCCACTTACGAAGAAGAAGAAAGAATTCTTGAGCAGGTTTTTTTTTTTGTTTGTTTGTTGTTTTTTTATGTGATGTTTTAATTAAGTATACAAAACTGATATGCAAAACAATGTTTCTGGTTGGTAACGAATGATGCGAGTGACAATGTTTATCAAGGCACATTTTACAGTAAATCATGTATGTAGCTCTGAATTGAAATAATTTCTTATGAAGGTGGTTCCAGTTCATTTCCAAGTACAGCAAGATTTGAAACCTTTGCTGGTACAACCTCTCCCCACCCCCCTCCCCTGTCAAAAAAGAAAAAAAAATTGCATACAGCCAACATGCCTTTTTGCACGTTGTATGTGTGTGTGAATCTCTTTGTCTGTCTCTCTGTCTCCCTCTCTCTGTCTCTGTCTCTCTCTCTATCGTGTGTGTGTGTGTGTGTGTGTGTGTGTCTGTTGATGATACAATGCATGTAACTTTGTCTTCCTTACTGACCTGCTGTTGTCTATCACATGTTCCATGTAATATGAGGTTGTCTATTCATTAGTTGATATTATTTTACTCTCTCCCTCTCTGTCTGTCTGTCCGTCTCTCTTAGTCTCTCTCTCTCTCTCTCTCTGTCGTTCACCTGTGACATTTTTATTCTCATACTATTTTATATGTTGAATTACGCTTCCTTTGGCAATAAGCAACCCTCCCCCACCACCACCACCCTGTTATTGCTATGTGTATGTTTTAATTAGACTGTTTTATATTCACATTACTATAGTATTTGTTAACACATACGATGTATAATTATGTGTGTGCGTGAGAGAGAGAGAGAGAGAGAGAGAGAGAGAGAATGTGTGTGTGTGTGTGTGTGTGTGTGTGTTATTTTTGTTTGTTGTTGTTTTGTTTTTTGTCCTTTATTCATATGTCGTTTATTTATACCATGCTTGTGCCTCTGTGTGTGTGTGTGTGTGTCTTATTATTACCATGCTTAAGCCTTTATACGTATTGTATTCGCAAGCTATGACTTCAAGTGGCATTGTGTTGTGCATGCAATGACATATATAATGTAGTATTGTGTAGTGTAGACCCTGTTTCAGGGCGGGAACTGGATGAAAAAAAGCGCGCCAGTGCTTATCTATTATCCTCGAAAATAAAGAATTTTTCTCTCTCTCCTCAAGGCCTGACAAAGCACGTTGGGTTACGCTGCTGGTCGGGGCATAGCTGCTTCGCAGATGTGTTGCAGCGCATATGGATTTGTCCGAACGCAGTGACACTTTCTTGAGTAACTGAACTGGACTAACCTTCAGAGAGATTCAACCACTCCACTCACTCACTGATATCTCTCCTCTTTCTCTGAGTGAATCATTGTTTCCACTGCGAACATACACTGTCTGAGTGTCATGGACAGTTGACTTCACCAAGCACTTCACGGTGACTGCAGAGTCGGGTATGCCTGCCACTGACCATGTTCCAGACTTCTGTTGGAGACAACAGCTGCGCAAAGCAACTCAAGGCGTTGGAATGCCAGAAAGCACATGGAGTTGTCAGCTATCCAACGAAGAGCCCACAGTCTGGTGTGTGTGTGGACCTGTGGACCTGTCGGGGTTTTTGTTTCCTCGCATTCGTGAACGTGAAAATGACCGGAGACATACTGATGAAAAACTGTGGTCAGCTGAAATCTGTGTCCCTAAGAAGTTTGTGCCTTGACGTGCATGTGAGTGGTCACAAGCCTGAGCCCACTTGTTCTGCACCTTTGTGAGTAAAGATGATGATGATGATAATAATAATAATAAATACTTGTTGAGCGCTGTCCTCCCTCAAAGGGAACTCAAAGCGCTATACAAGAAGCATAAAAGATTTAACGCACAAAAGCAAACAACAGAATCAGAGACTACGCGTATTACATTAATTACACACACACACACACACACACACGCACGCGCGCGCGCACACACACACACACACACACACAAAACACACATACGCACACACAAACCACGCACACCCACACAGATTACATGACTTACAGCTGATTGTCACTGGAAAGACATGGAAGGTCTATGCATAGTAAATATTAAGCGCAGTGCATGAAGAAGATTATTTGTATTTGTATTTCTTTTTGTCACAACAGATTTCTCTCTGTGAAATTAGGGCTGCTCTCCCCAGGGAGAGCGCATCGCTACTCTACAGCGCCACCCTTTATTCTTTTTTTTTCTTTCTTTTTTTTTCGTATTTTTTCCTGCGTGCAGTTTTATTTGTTTTTTCCTGTCGAAGTGGATTTTTCTACAGAATTTTGCCAGGGACAACCCTTTTGTTGCCGTGGGTTCTTTTACGTGCGCTAAGTGCATGCTGCACACGGGACTCGGTTTATCGTCTCATCCGAATGACTATCGTGCAGACCACCACTCCAGATCTAGTGGAGTGGGAGAAAATATCGGCGGCTGAGCCGTGAATCGAACCAGCGCGCTCAGATTCTCTCGCTTCCTAGGCGGACGCGTTACCTCTAGGCCGTCACTCCACTTTTCATTCCATCATTCCATTTTTTTGGAACTCGCAGTCACTGTTTCTTATGTATCAGTGCGCGATGTGTTTTTTTGTATAGTGAGATGATCGAGAGAGTGTGTAAAGGGTTCTGTTCTACGACTTAGGATTACGATCACTCTTCTTCAGACGTGCTGCGCTCTTTAAAGCATACAGATCGACACACCAAACACATGCAATGATAATGATAGTATTTATATAGCGCTGAATCTTGTGCAGAGACAAATCTAAGCGCTTCACACCAGTCATTCACACGCATGCATAACTCTAAAACGGAAGAAACTGAGGACAAGGAAGAGGCAGGGGAGGGAGGCTGTCTTGTGAAGAGGTGAGTGCGGAGACCTGATGAAGCGAAAGAGGAAGTTCATTCCAAATGCAAGGTCCACAGACAGAGAAAGAACGGCGTCCAACAGTGAAGTGTTTGAATCTGGGTATGCGTAAACACACACACACACACACACACACCCTCGCTACTCACAACTGCCCGTTCCTCTACTACTTTTGTATCTTTAATGATGAAATTCAAATGTGAAAATTGATACTTTAAAATTCATGTCTACCATCACCTATATGTGTGATAAGACAACCAACGAAATTCCTTCCTTCCTCCCTTCCCATCTTCCTCCTTTCATTCCTTCCTTCCAGAGATCCCCAAAACGTGTCTGGCAAAAGTAATAACTTCGTTTCAACATGATATTCATATGAAATGAAAACAATATGCCTCAACATAACACACACACACACACACACACACGCACGCACGCACACAAAGCGATAAACAGAGTAGGAGGGTGCAGAGGGCAAAGGTTAAACAAAACAAACAAACAAATATATAGGAAAAAAATTATTTCTTATATTTCTCATAAAATAGACAGTGATAGGTAGGGTGTAGAATCGATGTACCAAGAGAAAGAACTAACGATTCACAAAATCGTATTTATATATATATAGATATATATATAGATAGATAGATAGATAGATAATTACGTTTACATGCTTACGTTATTGCTTTAAAAAAATGTTCATTCTGAATGCTTGATTTTGTTTTTTAAACTTCACACGTCCTGTGATCTTATTTGTTTTATTATCTTTTACGTTATTTAAATGCATATACAAAGTCCAGTTTGTGGAACAGGTCGTTCCTAAAATTTGTAATTCTTTCTCATTTTATTCACAACAAGAACAGTCCAGTCCCATTCAGCGGCGTTCTGTTTATTTTTTCCCCCCGCTGCTACCCGAAAAAGCAGTGACTACATACCTCACATGAGCAGGATGACAAAACTGTTTGAAGGGGAAACACATCGCCATGGGAAATGGCGCCTGACGAACACGCTGGTCATGGAGGTGTTGTAAAACGAGCGAATTAGCATTAAAACAAGACACTCAAAAGCACGGAATGTTTACCCCCCCAAAAAAACACATGAATGACTGAATTGGCATTGGAAAAAAAATCCAATAAACACGAACATGTCTATCCCCCCTCCCCACACGCCCCCCTCCCCCCGTGCACCCCACCTGCCCCCCGACCCAACCCCCTCGTTCCCAAAGTCGAAAGCAACATCAGAAAAAACACTATACATCATTTAAAAGAAACCCACAACCAGTATGAAATATTTCACAACAATACAGCATAAGAAACATCATGAAAAAGAAATCCTTAACCAGTATAGAATATTTCACACAACATTACAACACAAGAAACATCATCGAAAAGAAACCCATAAGCAGCATAAAATGTTTGACAATACAACTGGACGTAATCAAAAAGAATAGTAACTTCCACATTCAACATCCTCTTTCTCTTCGTCAAAAAGCAAACACGTCATTTATGTCAAACATACACACATATAATTGAACATAAGCATGCAACCTTGTCACCGAATCCGTGACCTTTAGCAGTCAGCAGCTCTTGACATTGAGCGTGTTCTCGTGGAAAGCAAGCTCAAAGCCACTCAAATCAAGGCCCAAAAACTAGCCCTGACTTCCGAGAGAAGGGGTCTGCATGGCCCTCCACCACCCTACACCTCCCACCTGCAGTGTGAAACGTGTTCTTCATCTCTTCAAACATAAGCCTACTTCTCCCTAGACCCGCCCAAGACAAAACTAAAATAGTCCAAATAGTTCCAGTAAATAAATAAAACCCCCGTAGGTCCTGGTGTAGTCTTCAGTTCCATCATTCTCTTTGTGACCTACGATCAAGTGACTTCTGTTCATCAACAATCATTATCAGGCTTGCTCCACACTGTGCAGGTCAGTCATTTTGTTTCTCTGGTTTGTATCTCACGGAACTGGGGAACCATTTTTCTACCCCCAAAACGTTTTGGAAGATCACCAGATCATCATTTTCCTGCCCCAAACGTTTTGTAAGTGAAGATCATCAGCAGTACTCCTGTTAGACCTGACCAATAAATACTATTCTACTGACTGGCGGGTGTTTGCTGTAGATTACCACGGCAAGGACAGCATTTTCAGGTTAAACGTCCCATAACCTTTTTTTTTCTGACAGTGGGGACAGTTCATTCAGGTTCAAAGTGTACTGGGCTCTCTAGAAGACATATATCATAAGCGGCTACTCAAAAAAGCAAAATCAATCAACCAGGACGAATCACATCCAGCTTTTGGGATTTTCGAGATGCTCCCCTCTGGTCGACGGTACAGAAGTATAAGGACGAAAACCAATCGCTTCGCCAATAGCTTTTTCTCCAAAGCAGTCAATGCCCTGTCTCTCGAACAAATCCAGTATGGTAAATAGAATTGTGTATCATCTACCTGAAGATCTAGTCATCAGCCCCATCCACATGTAATATGCAGCTTCTGTTCAAACGCGCGCGCGCGTGTGTGTGTGTGTGAGAGAGAGAGAGAGAGAGAGTGTGTGTGTGTGTGTGTGTGTGTGTGTGAGAGAGAGAGAGAGTTTGTGTGTGTGTGTGTGTGTGTGTGTGCAGTGCGTGCATGTGTGAGTATGCACAATTTTTTATATTGATACGCACTTGAATGTATCCTAATTTCATTCCCGTGCCTTCACGATGCGATCCCACTTTTCCCCAAATAATCCTTGTTTTACGCTGGGAATAAAGAACATATCTAGTTCAAAATGTGTTGCTCTATAAGGCAAAAACGGATAACCCGTTACCTCACACCATCGTAATATAATCCCTCCCCCTCCTTACCCGAAACCTAATCCGATCTGTGAGTGAGGACAGGCAGTGACACATGAGGAGCGATGGGCGAAACGAGGGCGAACAAATCGTGAAGTCATTGGGGCTTAACCACTTCACCGCCAGATATAGTAGTGCCCTATATGACGAATTGGGGGGGAGTAAACAATCAAAAAAACATGCTTTAGTTCTAAAGAATAGCATAGAGAAATTCCCTCGTTCAAATGAAAATGTAAGGTGGATGGGGGCTATCGATACCACCACAAATAAAAGCAATATTGTGGAAAAACCAACCCTTTCTGTCACACGTTATCAGTAACTTGGACCTTCTACTTGTGATAATTATAAAAGCGACTTTGGCAGGAAATGTAACGACATTCTTTCTGTGCACGGGTCCCCACCACCCCAACAAGCAACAAAACAACAAACGGCAGCATACTGAGAATACAGTTTTAAACTACAACATTACATCAGATAAAGCTTAAAACATGCAAACTTAACAAGTGACGTTCCCCGGCAACCATCCGCCAAATTACTTTGTCCTTCGACTTGGCAACCATTTTTTTTTCCCCTCATGTCTGATCAACACCATCAACGAGCCAATGCAGAAAAGAATTGTCTGAAGTTAACTGCACACAAAAAAGCAAACGATCAAGCAGTGTAAATCTTGAACACATCATGTGAGCCCATGGCCCCAGAAACGATCAATGAAACATCGTACGTGCCAGAAAACCACAACACCAATGGCCCACGTGAAAATTACAATCACTGCGGTCCACAAAAACTGCAAAATCATTTCCCCTGTAAAATACGTGGGAAACCGTGCCCCAAAACATTGGACATATCAAAATCGTAGGACTGTGTGTCATGCTTAAAGAAACACAAAAAGCTTGTCTTGGTGTTGCTACAGGGAAACATACAGATTTTAAAATGACCTTGTGGATAAAAAGAAAGGAATCCAAAATATGGCGAGAAGTTCGATGTTATCCCAATTCAAGCAGAATCTTGTGCTCTAAATTAAAAGAGAAAAACACCAAGAAGAAAATCAATACCAATACGTTACAAAATAAAAACAACAATCAAGGTGGATGGGGTTTTTTGTCGTAGTATGTCCACCACGATGTGAGGACGAATAGGGGACGTGAAACCCTGAGCCACTAGTTTCAGGAAAAGCTGCTTCATCAGCTTGAGACCAATCCAAAACATTCATTCACCAACTGAAGTAACATACATAGAGCAACAAAAATGCTAACAACAATTCTTTTGATGATCTTTTCCACCACCCAAATAACACTTACAGTTCAATATATAAATATAAATATATACTGCATTAGTAGAATTATATATATTTAAAAACAATCAGAACACTGCAGAATGTCGCTAGGGAAAATGTTAAACAGATTTCTGGCAGCTTTTCCCTCGCCCCTTGAAATCCTGTTCTCAAATGGATGAGAAACTTTTTTCTTAGTCGCTCTGTCACTAGCTAATTAAAAAAAATCAACACCAATCAAACGTTCCTATGAAAGAACTAGAAAAAAAATGTCATTTTTGACATTCGATAAAAAACAAAACAACAAAAAGAACAAACCCAACGAAACAAGCAAAAGGGTAAAAAAAACCACCAACATCACTGTGGAGCGGTGGCCCAGTGGTAAAATCTGCACAAACATCACTGTGGAGCGGTGGCCCAGTGGTAAAATCTGCACTAACATCACTGTGGAGCGGTGGCCCAGTGGTAAAATCTGCACTAACATCCCTGTGGAGCGGTGGCCCAGTGGTAAAATCTGCACCAACATCACTGTGGAGCGGTGGCCCAGTGGTAAAATCTGCACCAACATCACTGTGGAGCGGTGGCCCAGTGGTAAAATCTGCACCAACATCACTGTGGAGCGGTGGCCCAGTGGTAAAATCTGCACTAACATCCCTGTGGAGCGGTGGCCCAGTGGTAAAATCTGCACTAACATCACTGTGGAGCGGTGGCCCAGTGGTAAAATCTGCACTAACATCACTGTGGAGCGGTGGCCCAGTGGTAAAATCTGCACTAACATCCCTGTGGAGCGGTGGCCCAGTGGTAAAATCTGCACTAACATCCCTGTGGCTCCATGGCCCAGTGGTAAAATCTGCACTAACATCCCTGTGGAGCGGTGGCCCAGTGGTAAAATCTGCACTAACATCCCTGTGGCTCCATGGCCCAGTGGTAAAATCTGCACTAACATCACTGTGGAGCGGTGGCCCAGTGGTAAAATCTGCACTAACATCCCTGTGGAGCGGTGGCCCAGTGGTAAAATCTGCACTAACATCCCTGTGGAGCGGTGGCCCAGTGGTAAAATCTGCACTAACATCACTGTGGAGCGGTGGCCCAGTGGTAAAATCTGCACTAACATCACTGTGGAGCGGTGGCCCAGTGGTAAAATCTGCACTAACATCCCTGTGGAGCGGTGGCCCAGTGGTAAAATCTGCACTAACATCCCTGTGGAGCGGTGGCCCAGTGGTAAAATCTGCACCAACATCACTGTGGAGCGGTGGCCCAGTGGTAAAATCTGCACCAACATCACTGTGGAGCGGTGGCCCAGTGGTAAAATCTGCACCAACATCACTGTGGAGCGGTGGCCCAGTGGTAAAATCTGCACTAACATCCCTGTGGAGCGGTGGCCCAGTGGTAAAATCTGCACTAACATCACTGTGGAGCGGTGGCCCAGTGGTAAAATCTGCACTAACATCCCTGTGGAGCGGTGGCCCAGTGGTAAAATCTGCACTAACATCCCTGTGGCTCCATGGCCCAGTGGTAAAATCTGCACTAACATCCCTGTGGAGCGGTGGCCCAGTGGTAAAATCTGCACTAACATCCCTGTGGAGCGGTGGCCCAGTGGTAAAATCTGCACTAACATCCCTGTGGAGCGGTGGCCCAGTGGTAAAATCTGCACCAACATCACTGTGGAGCGGTGGCCCAGTGGTAAAATCTGCACTAACATCCCTGTGGAGCGGTGGCCCAGTGGTAAAATCTGCACCAACATCACTATGGAGCGGTGGCCCAGTGGTAAAATCTCCACTAACATCACTGTGGAGCGGTGGCCCAGTGGTAAAATCTGCACTAACATCACTGTGGAGCGGTGGCCCAGTGGTAAAATCTGCACCAACATCACTGTGGAGCGGTGGCCCAGTGGTAAAATCTGCACCAACATCCCTGTGGCTCCGTGGCCCAGTGGTTAAAATGCACGACTAGGAAGCCAGTGCCCCTGGAGTCGAGTCCTATGTACGGACGGGGATTTATCACTCCTTTCCATTCGAGGCCTCCTGTACACCCTGCACTCATCACATGTAAAAGAAACCACGGCAACAAATGGGCTGCTCTGGCAATATTCTGTAGGAAAAAATACACTCTGATTGTAAAACACACAACTTGCAGACAGATAAAAAGAAAGGAATCCAAAATATGAGCGGCGCTCCACAGTTGCGACATGCTCTTCCCAGTGAGAACAGTCCGAATTTTACACAGCGGAATCTTTTGTGACAAAATAAATAACACAGTACAGTACAGTACAGTACAGTACAGTACAATCCAGCCAAGCACAGCACCGTAAATACAATACAATACAGTACAATACAATACAACACAGGGAGAACGCCATGGCGGACACATCTCTTTGCTGCAGTCAGTCACGTGATCCTAACTGTCGTCTTTGCCGATGTTGAGGACGACGATGAGGGCGACAGTGAAACCCATGATGACCACAACGTGCAGGAAGACCAGTACCTGCTTCTTCAGCGTTGCCTGCAGCACGGAACACAACCAAAACCATTACCATTCTCCACTACTGAAGTATAACATTCATTCAGCAATTTACAAAAACATCCTCAGGTTACAAAAAAAAACGTTAAAAAAGGATGAAAAATACTTTAAAACGACACACACACACAATATATATATATATTAAAGACCACACAGGTAAGCAACACTGCAGAATGGTCAGCTAAGGCTCATCAGTGTTAACAATACAGATTTTCTGTCACATGGCTCTTGTTTTCTCCCAGCATTGAGAACTCATGTCCAAGTACAAAAATAAGGGGATGAGAAACTTCTTTCTCAATTAGCCAGCTCTGTCACTAGGCTAATTAAAAAAAACTACGAAAATTCCATATAAATACTGTTCTTCAATACCCGTAGAAAAAAACTTGTAAATAAAACAATATGTCCCATTTTCTGAGGCATTCAAAACAAAAACGAAAAAACAACAAAGAAACCAACCAACAAACAAACAAAAAAGAACTACAAAAAAAACACCTTCAGACGGGCACTCACCTCTGTCCGTGACGGCGGTTTTGAAGGGTCTCCCCCACGAATGGATGTCATCTCGTACGACTCGACATTACCTGCGCACATCCAGTTTGATTGAGCATAAACTGTACAGGTGGAGAGAGAGAGAAAAAAACAACCCAAAATCAGGGCGGTGCCGTGTTCCTGACTCTCTGCTAAACACTGGACAGCAAACAAAGTAAACGATCTTCTGCAGTGTATTTCAATATTAAGAATAGAATAAAATAGAATATGTCTTTATTACCAAGTGTACCGGGGTCACAAGGAATATTGTGGGGGGGATAGTACATAACAAGATACGAACATAAATCTAAAATCATACACAAACACAGGTACAGTAGAAATTAGGATACATACAAGTGCATAAAAACTTGCGCATACTAACACATGCACACACTACATACACACACATGTACACACTGCACACACACACATGCATGCACACACACACACACACACACAACACACACACACACACACACACACACTTAACAGAAGCTGCATATCGTATATGGATAGGTCTGATGACTAGATCTTCAGGTAGATGGTTGTTGATAACCTTGTTAACTCCTTGAATGCTACCGACACGTATGCTCATCAGTTTAACTCCTTCAATGCCGCCGTCACATATGCTCGTCAGTGAAGGGCTGTCACCTGACCGAGATGAGACAGGGCTTACAGGTCAAGGTGTTCAGTCACTACACTGTATTTGAAAGTCTTTGTCCTGGGATTGCATAACTTTTGTTCAGCAAAATCTATTATACCGCTGAAAAGTACAAAGTAGTGACTGTATTTCGAACTCATACAAGGTCTTGGCAAGGCCCTGTGTGTCGGCTGGACTATAGGCACCAATGTAAAAGGTCAAACTCTTGCCACACTGCTCTCATTTCACTACAGTCAGTAGTCAAGGGGTTAAACATTGAAAACAAATTTAGCGGCAACCTTTGACTCTATAAGGACAGACTGTCTAGTCTACTTTTGATGTGAGTACAACTATGCATCAGGTCCACTCTTCTTTCTTTTCTTTTTTTTAACCATTTTTTTTAACCAACCCATGATTTGTGTACCAAAATCCAAAAGTCAATCTAAAGCACACTAAGATTTTCCTTTTTACCCCCCCACCCAACCCCCCCGCCTAGCCCCCCTCCCCCCAAAACCAACACAAACCATCAAAAAAAACCCCACAAAAAACAACTACACATAAAAATGAATTTTATGCTATGCACAAAACAAACCTGAGCAGCCCAGATCTTGACGTACTATCTGGATAATTTCTTGAAGAATACGTGGGAGCAGCATCAGTCTAAGCTTGATCATAAACACTAAACAAGAAACCCCATCGCTCCGTAACAGGTGCAAAAGTACCAGCAGTCGTGGCGAAGTGCTTTTCGTCATAAACTGACGACTGGGACGATATAGGTTCGAGCCCCATCAGCAGCGGGCTTCATCGACCCATGGCCAGCTCCTTCCCACAGCTGTGTGCTCTCGGCTCCAGCAGAAAAACTGGGATGCACAGTCGAAAGGTCATCCGCTTCACGGATGCGTATTTGGGAGTGTTGCTCATATTTCCTGACAAACACTGCAGCTGTGTGTATCTTTTTTCTGAATATATCATGAGTACAGCTTTTGAAGCGCTCTCAAACTTAAACTGACCCCACCTCCCTCATAGCAGTTATCTTCATCGCCCCCATCATCATTCATAATCATCGATATATAGAAAACAAAATGTCTAAATTTCTGGGGAACCAAAAGACACTGCAAAACGGCCGGTGCACAAGTGGTGTTCATTGAAGAAGCTAGAATCAACCTTCTTGTTTAAAGCTGATTGTTGTTTTATCAATAAACCTTGCTGCAAATAATCTGTTAGCATCATCATTACTTTTCGCTGAATAAGTTAAACTCATTATTGCACTGAAAAAAAAGGGGAGAGAGGAGCAATTTTGCTTACTGCGATCACGTCCCATGCACTGTGCGATTTCCAGCATGACCTGAATGAGGACCTGCCATCCCACGTAAGCTGCCAGAATGTAGATGATGTACGTGGGAGCGTCAGACTTGGTCAGCAGCACGCCGAAAAATATGGTGATCACTGTAAACAACATCAACACCGCACATCATAATACAACCTGAAGAGCCAGCAAACACTTTTTCTCTTTTCTCTTTTTTTATTGTGTCAAAGCAACACACTGAAAAGCCCTAGGCGCCTTAGTTCAACAAAAACTGTGAGAAAATTTGTACAGAAAGGTAGACGGTTCTGCGGCTCATTTTCTGCAGACTATACATGACTACACAGTCATAAATCTCCATTGTGAAAATAGTGGATATACCACTGAAGTATTAGAAAATATTACAGCACTGCTACACCTTATAATGACGTATCTGGTTCTACCTTTTTGAAACAATTATTAGCATTTTATTTGATTTTACTGCTTATAAAAACAGCTTTTGAAATGATGTATTATAATGTCTAGTTGTGCTTAATCGATCGATTGTAAAACATTTCATCTGTACAGAAAAGTACGTTATTTGTAAGGGCGAAAAGAAAAGATCAGCTTTGACTGAAAGTGTGCTGTGGTGTTCCAAGAGTTAAAAGTGTACTTTCGTCCCAACATATTTCCTTGTGTCAATTCGGGTTGCCCTCCCCAGGGACAATGTATCGACAGAGTGCAGTGCTGTCCTTTTTTTCTTTGTCTGTGTGCAAATGTATTCGTTGACTATCAAAGTGGACATTTCAGAAAGAAATCAAGGTAATTTCAACACTGTTCTCGCTACAGGATCCTTCTTACAGAATGCACTACGAGAGCTTTGGCCAAAGGAATGATTCAGCGCTTGTAGCTTTTAGAAGCGTTTGATTGGCTAAGAACGGACCGGGCAAGACATGTCGTCTTTTCACTGTTAGCCGCGCAAAATTTGGCCAAGCACAGCAAACCGACAGGCCTAGTTTGCGTCAGTTTGACATGGTACAGTATATGACACCAAAAAGGTTAAAGGCCCCATGACACTCCACTTCCATGGGGACAGTTAATTCATACATACGGTGTCTTGGGCTGGACGTAGAAAGGTGGGACCAAAATACTCTAACTCCAGCCGTATTGACCTTCCCCAACTGAAGTCGGGTACCCGTTCATGCCTGGGTGGAGTGAGGAAAACCAAAGTAAAGTGCCTTTGCCAAGGACACAACGCCACTGCCCAAACGAGGCCTGGAACCCTGTTCACTGGTGATCTGAAGCCCAACACCTGACCGATTCTGCAACAGCGCATCCATGGGCCAAGAAGAGAATCGTCAAACTAACGATGCGGAACTGGGGGATGGAAAGAAGCTGATGAACATGCTGCAAAACAACAGACGGCGTTTTCGGCGCATGGATTTGATATACATAACTAGAAAGACTCGTTTAAAGAGCTGAGTTTAACCACCTATCGGTTGATGCTTATAAGATCAGGGTTTTCAGAGCGTCAGTCTTGTCATTGACAGCAAAGGTCAACCATCATTTTTTTCCCCAAACATGGTTGAATTGCTGTTGGATATTGGTACTGGAATCACTTTTTGTCACAACATATTTTTCCTTGCGAAAATCGGGATGCTCTACTATGTGGGAAAACGTCGCTACGATAGAGCACCACTCCGTTTCTTTCTTTGTTGTCTGCAAGTGTATCAGTTTGTTCTAATAGCAAAGTGGTTCTTTTTCTAGAGAATTCTGCCAGGGGCAAGCGCTTTGCTACCGTGATTTCTTTTACATGCGTTTATCATGCATGTATGTTTTGTACGTACGAAATTGTATGCGCATATATAAAAAATATGTTTATTGTGCATGATTGTGAGTTGAAGACTGAGTGTTTTGTATGCGTGTCTGTGTGGATTGTAAAGCGCTTTGTGCAATGAGGAAAGCGCTGATAAATGTCCAGTTATTATTATTATTATCATCTCTTCCCAAAGACTAGCATTCAGACTACAACTCATGATCGAGTGAAGTGGGTGTGGTAAGGGTGTGAAGTTCAAATCCTGGTCTCTATATGGGACCCAAACCCTTGGTGTGTATGTGTTGTTTTTTCTCTCTCTTCATTTTATTACCATATTTACATGTCTGTCCGAGTGTTCATATATGCATGCCTGAAATCTGATTGAATGACACAGGAAACAAATGATGAGCGCCCAGTGGCAGCCGTCAGTTGAGCTCTAGCCAGGAGGAGGAGGAATTTTGTTTAATATCCCGTCACACACACAAAAAAAATCATCGGTGATTGAAGACATTTTGTTAGAGTATTAATGTATACATTTGAGTATTATCGTTTAGAAGAGGGGGGGGATGTGGATGAATGGTGAGTTGGGGGAAACCGGACAAATAAGGGAGGGGGTTGGGTGAAATTAGAAAAAAAAATCTAAATCTATCTAAAAATATTATTTAAAATATGCACACACCCCGAAAACGGAGTATGGCCTGCATATATGGCGGGGGTAAATAGACAAAATGGTTATACACGTAAAATGTTACATGTCTGTCTGAGTGTGTGTACGTGCCTGAAATCTGATTGAATGACACAGGAAACGAATGATGAGCGCCCAGTGGCAGTTGGCTCTATCCAAGCTGGCAGCCTGTTGTGCAAGAAATGGCCCCCGTGTTTGTATAGTGCTTATAGAGCTAGGTCTCCGACCGAGGACTGGCGCTATGTAAGTATCCATATCATCATCATCATCATCATCATCACCCCCGAAAACGGAGTATGGCTGCCTACATGGTGGGGTGTAAAAACGGTCATGCACGTAAAAGCCTGCTCGTGTATATACAAGTGAATGTGGGAGTTGCAGCCCTCGAAACGAAGGAGAAGGAGAAGAAGAAGAAGAAGGAGGAGGAGGAGGAGAATAATAATAATAATAATAATGGATACTTATATAGCACACTATCCAGAAATCTGCTCTATGTGCTTTACAAAAACGCTTTTGTTAACAAAATACATCATATCTATTTTACATACACCCACCAAAATGTGACTACACACACACACACACACACACACACACACACACGCACACACACACGCTGCATACATACATTTTAACATACATGTGTATCTAACAGCTACCCTAACACATACGCACACATAGGCAGGCACAAACTTACATAAACACACGCACACACAATACACATTCACATACATGCATGTAGTTATGTAATCATACATATGTATACACACATAGTCAAGCACAGCTAACGCAAAGGAAGTGGACCTGCCACAATTGAACTTATTGCTGAGGGAAAAGGTGAGTTTTGAGACGAGATTTAAAAGATGCGAGGGAATCAGAATGACGGAGGTTATCAGGGAGAAGAAGAAGGAGGAGGAAGAGGAGGAGGACAACAACAACAACAGCAATCATCATCATCATCCCGGACAACTCCCAGTCGGGTGTATTACCAGTGGACAGCAGAGATCAGCACAGTCTCACCTGCCAGGATGTGGGCCCCGGACCCCACCATCCAGTGGGCCCAGTTGAAGAGGGGACGTCTGTCCGTGCCGGGGTGGGGCCGGAACAGCGCCATGACGGGCTGCACAGAGCAGCAATAATATTAATATGTCTGTATTTGTATTTGTGTTTCTTTTTTTATCACAACAGATTTCTCTGTGTGAAATTCGGGCAGCTCTCTCCCCAGGGAGAGCGCGTCGCTACACTGACAGCGCCACCCTTTTTGTGTGTGTGTGTGTGTATTTTTTTCCTACATGCAGTTTTATTTGTTTTTCCTAT
Source organism: Babylonia areolata (assembly GCF_041734735.1). Lineage (NCBI taxonomy): Eukaryota > Metazoa > Mollusca > Gastropoda > Neogastropoda > Buccinidae > Babylonia > Babylonia areolata. Next base: position 43,012,487 of record NC_134878.1, read on the forward strand.
CGAAGTGGATTTTTCTACAGAAGTTTGCCAGGAACAACCCTTTTGTTGCCGTGGGTTCTTTTACGTGCGCTAAGTGCATGCTGCACACAGGACCTCGGTTTATCGTCTCATCCGAATGACTAGCGTCCAGACCACCACTCAAGGTCTAGTGGAGGGGGGGGGGAGAAAATATCGGCAGCTGAGCCGTGATTGAACCAGCGCGCTCAGATTCTCTTGCTCCCTACGCGGACGCGTTACCTCTAGGCCAACACTCCACGTTTGTTGTAGGCAACCGGCCGCTGTTTACATCCATCATGGCCCCACCGTTGGCAACGACACAATTTACTGCATCAAATGACCACAAATAATCATGTTGTTTTTTGTTGTTGTTTTTTCATTTAGAAGTATCAACAACAACAACAACACACACACACACACACACACATATTAAAGGTCATTGTGAATTTGTGTCATTTTTGGTTGTTGTTTAAAAAGAAATTAATTTGTGTTCTCTCTCTCTCTCTCTCTCTCTCTTGTGTGTCTTTATGAAGTATCGTTTTTGTTCGTTCCGTTCCATATGAGGCGCTACTACTACTACTGCAACTGTTATCATTATTATCATCACCATCAGAATACTCATCAACATTATCATTATCATTATTGTTATTATTGTAGTAGTAGCAGCAGTAGTAGTAGTAGTAGTAGAAGTAGCAGTGATGGACAAGCCACTCACATTGATCACTGTCAGAGCGGTGACGATGATGCCAAGAATAGGATGGGCCTTCTTGTAGTTCTCTCCTTGAATCTGCACACACACACACACACACTCACACACACACGCACGCACGCACGCACGCACGCACGCACACACACACACACACACACACACACACACACACACAGACATTATGTTCACCCTTTTATTTATGAAAATCGTTTGAAAAAAAACACACAAAAAAACAAGCCTTATCTGATAAGAAAAAAAATTGCGATTATAAAGTCGTCTATACACGTTTCTCACAAAAAGAAAAAAAATATGTACTGAATGAAATGCCTATGTAAATGTCATTTTTTATTAAAACATAATGTATACATAAAAATCATATTAACAAAAAAAAATTGGTCAGCATTGCTTATAACTTTTCTTATACAACTCTGTGTGTGCATGCGCACACACACACACACACACACGCACTTACATCGCTGTATCCTCCCACTTCCACAAAGATGATGATGAAGGCGGCAGCAGTGGCCAGGAAGGCAGTGACCATGCAGGCTCTGTGGATCTGAAAGTGAACATGAAAAAAAAAACCATCAACAAAGAATAACACTTCCGCTGGCTTCGCTTCCCGCTCAACAGAGAATACAAGACAAGATCACGCCTTCTCTGCTTTCTGGATGTCATTTCTGGAGCTACTACGCCTCAAGTTTATTTCCGACCACCCCCCTCCCTCTCCCGCCCCCCCCCTCCCAAAAAAAAAAAGAAACAAAAAAAATCCCCCGGAGTATGGCTGCCTACATGGCGGGGTAAAAAAAACGGCCATGCACGTAAAATCGCACTCGTGTACATGATACCAGTGACGTGGGAGTTGCAGCCCACGAATGAAGAAGGAGAAGGAGGAGGAGGAGAAGAAGGAGGAGAAGAAGGAGAAGAAGGAGGAGGAGGAGGAGAAGAAGAAGAAGAAGCAGGAGGAGGAGGAGGAGATGGAGATTTCCGACCTTTTAAGCAAGTATGTCAAAGTGTGCGGACTGATCTATATAGGCTTAAGAAAAAAGATTTTAAAAAAACAAAAGAAAAAAAAAAAAAAAAACAAAGCTGACAGAACAAAAAACTAAAGTTTATAAAAAAAAATATAAAAACAAAACAAAAAAAAACCCTTTTTAGTGGTAGATGAATCTTCTTGGAGTGAGACACGACGTTCGAACCATGTGGGCCCGTTGTCAAGTGATGAAAAGAGGACAGTGTGGATAGGAAAGCCTATTTGAGAACTGGGTGATGACATCTCACTACTTTTTGTACTGATGGTCCAAGCAACACTTCTTCACAGATGACTGCCCATACCATAATGGGTAACCTCAACAAAGCGATCTGGGCTGTAATAATAATAATAATAATAATAATGAATAATAATAATGCGCTGAATCTTGTGCATAGACAAATCAAAGCGATTTCGCATCAGTCATTCACACGCCATACATAACTCTAAAACTGTAGAAACTGAAGACAAGGAAGAGGCAGGGAAGGGAATCTATTTTGGGAAGAGGTGGGTTTTAAGGCCAGACTTGAAAGAGCTGAGTGTGGAGACTTGACGAAGCGAAAGAGGAAGTTCATTCCAACTGCAAGGTCCAGAGACAGAGAAAGAACGGCGGCCAACAGTCGAGAGTTTGAATCTTGACACCATATCCTATATTTGTATAAGATACTAATATAATGTCAAATGAAATAAAATACAAAATAAATGCACAAAACATGTGACTAAATAAATACAGTAAAAAAAAAAAAAAGAAAAAAAAGACGAAGTATGAAAAGATATGAAAAAAGAGGAAAATGGCTGAAATAAAAAATATGAATGACAATGTGCCACGCTCAGTGAACTTGTGCGTACCTATACATACTGACCTGCATACTCAAATAAGCGTGTAAATGCGTTCCATATGAGACGCACACACACACACACACACACACACACACACACACACACACCTTTCTCCTTCACATTGGAAAAACTTACCTGGAACCAGATTTTCTGCCCGCAGCAGGCGCTGTCCTTCCACACGTCCTTGAAGTACCTGGCCATGATAATGCCGATGCTGGCAGCAAAGATCCAGGCCACTATCATCAGGCTTCCTGTTGGGGAGTGGGGGGTGGGGGGGGGGTCAACAGTTAAAAGGTTAAACATCCCATAGCCACTTACGGGCATAGGGGTGCAGTGAAATCTTACCCTCTGTGTCTTAGAAGTAAATGTGACATGTCTGTATGCGTTATGGATCAGAATCAGAATCAGAATCATCAGTCATGTTTATTTGTCAAGAAAACCGTGAATAAAAGGGTTTATAGACACAACAATTAAGGGTAAAAAAAAAGGTATAAAAAAAAAAAAATAACTATGTGTACGTGGCTGAAACCTGACTGACTGACACAGGAAATGAATGATTAGCTTGCCCAATGCTAAGCTGTCAGTCGGCTCTAACCCAGGTAGGCAGCTAGTTGTGGAAAATGACTCCCGTCTTTGTAAAGCACTTCGAGTCTGGTCTCCGACCGAGGATAGGCGCTGTATAAGTATCCATATAATATAATATAATATAATATAATATAATATAATATAATATAATATAATATAATATAATATAATATCATATCATATCATATCATATCATATCATATCACGGGCGCAATAGCTGAGTGGTTAAAGCGTTGGACGTTCAATATGAGAGTCCCGGGTTCGAATCTCGGTAACGGCGCCTGGTGGGTACAGAGTGGAGATTTTTCCGATCTCCTAGGTCAACATATGTGCAGACCTGCTAGTGCCTGAACCCCCTTCGTGTGTATACGGCAAGCAGAAGATCAAATACGCACGTTAAAGATCCTGTAATCCATGTCACCGTTCGGTGGGTTATGGAAACAAGAACATTCCCTGCATGCACACCCCCGAAAACGGAGTATGGCTGCCTACATGGCGGGGTAAAAAAACGGCCATGCACGTAAAAGCCCACTCGTGTACATACGAGTGAACGCGGGAGTTGCAGCCCATGAACGAAGAAGAAGAAGAAATATATCATATCATATATTACAGACTCGGTGAAAGAAAAGATCTGAGCACATCTCTCCTCTTTTGCAACATCTCCACTGGCTCCCTGTCTCTCACAGAATAAAGTACAAGATCAGCACTCTATGTTATAAATGTATTCACAAATCAGCCCTTTCCTATCTCTTTGGCTGCCTTCACCTCTACACTCCATCTCGCTCACTACAATCAGCTTCGGATCCACACTGTTTACGCATACCCAGATTCAAACACTCGACTGTTGGACGCCGTTCTTTCTCTGTCTCTGGACCTTGCATTTGGAATGAACTTCCTCTTTCGCTTCGTCATGTCTCCACACTCAGCTCTTTCAAGTCTGGCCTTAAAACCCACCTCTTCCCAAAATAGCCTCCCTTCCCTGCCTCTTCCTTGTCTTCAGTTTTAAGAGTTATGCGCGTGTGTGAATGACTGTTGCGAAAGCGCTTAGATTTGTCTCTGCACAAGATTCAGCGCTATATAAATACTATCATTATTAAGGACAGGACTGCGCCCCGCCTTCCTAGCAATGCCGAGCACTGTGAGTATGAGTTCACTGCCTCTGTGACATGTAAAAGGCTGTGAGACTTCTAACCATCTTTTAATGTTGTGTGTATTTATTCTCATTACATGAACTGGGCAAAAATCAAAGCATTTCATTTCACTTGAATGTCTTTGAACATGCTTGGTCGTTTATTAAGCATCTGTTTCACTTTTAAATACTTATTTTTTCTTTAACGTATTCCTGATTAATCACAATTACTTGTATTTTTTTTCTTTTTATCACAACAGATTTCTCTGTGTGAAATTCGGGCTGTTCTCCCCAGGGAGAGCGCATCGCTACACTACAGCACCACCCATTTTTTTGTATTTTTTCCTGCGTGCAGTTTTATTCGTTTTTTTCCTATCGAAGTGGATTCTTCTACAGAATTTTGCCAGTAACAACACTTTTGTTGCCGTGGGTTCTTTTACCTGCGCTAAGTGCATGCTGCACACGGGACCTCGGTTTATCGTCTCATCCGACCTTTACGTGGCTAATGAGACTTGTAAACAGACAAATATCTGTCGTTTTATTATTCTTTGAGAGAGAGAGAGAGAGAGAGAGAGAGAGAGAGAGAGAGAGAGAGAGAGAGAGAGAGAGAGAGATACAGTGAGTGAGTGAGAGAGGGTGTGTGATTACATTTAAAAAAAACTAAGAGTGAGTGAGTAAGCGTGTGTGCGAGGGTGTGTGATTATTTTTCAACCAATCTGTGGAGTGATGGCCTAGAGGTAACACGTCCGCATAGGAAACGAGAGAATCTGAGCGTGCAGGTTCGAATTACGGCTCAGCTGCCGATATTTTCTCCCCTTCCACTAGACCCTGAGTGGTGGTCTGGACGCTAGTCATTCGGATGAGACGATAAACCGAGGTCCCGTGTGCAGCATGCACTTAGCGCACGCAAAAGAACCCACGGCAACAAAAGGGTTGTTCCTGGTAAAATTCTGTCGAAAAATCCACTTCGATAGGAAAAACAAATAAAACTGCACACAGGAAAAAAAAAATTAAACAAAGGGGTGGCGCTGTAGTGTAGTGACGCGCTCTCCCTGGTGAGAGCAGCCCGAATTTCACACAGAGAAATCTGTTGTGACAAAAAGAAATACATACACAAATACAAATACAAATCAACTGATGTGCACCACACACACGTACCATGGGCCTTGATGAAGACAGAGGCCGGGGAGACGCCAATGTCCACAGTGAAGTCCAGGAGACTGGCGCTCTGCGTGGAAACCAACGGTGCTTTCTTGTCATGGTATCCTGCCCCATCTGTAACACCACACTTCACTGCTGCCATAAATACACTCTTCAACACTGGTAGTAGTAGTAGTAGTAGTAGTAGTAGTTGTTGTTGTTGTTGTTGTTTGTTTTTTTGTAGCAGTATTTGTTGTTTTTGTAGTAGAAGTAGTAGTAGCAGCAGCAGTAGTAGTAGAAGTAGCAGCAGTAGTAGAAGTAACAGCAGCAGTAGAGTACTCGTAGCAGCAGTAATAGTAGTAGCAACAGTAATAGTAGCAGCAGTAGTAGGAGTAGCAGCAGTAATAGTAGTAGCAGTAGTAGTAGCAGCAGCAGTAGTAGTAGTAGCAGCAGCAGTAGTCGTCGTAGCAGCAGTAGTAGAAGTAGCAGCAGTAACCGTAGCAGCAGCAGCAATAGTAGTAGTAGCTGCAGCAGCAGCAGCAGCAGTAGTAGTAGCAGTAATGGTAGTAGCAACAGCAGCAGCAGTAGCAGCAGTATTAGTCTTAGCAGCAGCAGTATTAGTAGTAGTTGTAGTAGTAGTAGCAGCAGCAGCAGTAGTAGCAGCAATAGCAGTAGTCGTAGCAGTAGTAGTAGAAGAAGCAGCAGTAGTAGCAGCAGCAGCAGCAGTCGTAGTAGTAGTAATAGTAGTAGCAGTAGTAGTAGCAGCAGCAACAGCAGTAGTAGTAGTATCAGCAGCAGCAGCAGTAGTAGTAGTATCAGCAGCAGCAGCAGTAGTAGTAGTAGCAGCAGCAGCAACAGCAGTAGTAGTAGTCGTCGTAGTAGTACCAGCAGCAGCAGCAGCAGTAGTAGAAGCAGTTGTCGTAGTCGCAGTAGCAGTAGTCGTACCAGCAGCAGCAACAGCAGTAGCAGTAGTAGCACCAGCAGCAGTAGTAGTCGTAGTAGTAGCAGCAGTAATAGTAGTAGCAGCAGCAGTAGTAGCAGCAGCAGCAGCAATAGCAGCAGTAGCAGAAGTAGTAGTAGTAGGAGGAGGAGAAGTACCAGCAGCAGCAACGGCGGCAGCAGCTCTGTGATGTTGGTGATGTCGGTTGTGGTTGCTGTTGTGTTTGGTGTGGTGGTTGTGGTGGTAGTGGTGTTGTGGTGTGGGATGGTATACTGCGATGTATTGTATCGTATCGTATCGTATCGTATTGTATTGTATTGTATTGTATTGTATTGTATTGTATCGTATCGTATTGTATTGTATTGTATTGTATTGTAAGTCGTCACAACTGATCAATTCAGACTTCTCTTCTAGAGAAGAACGTGTCGGCATGCACAGTGCTGAGCTACCGTTTTGTTACTGCTTTTTTTTTTCTTGTTTGCAAGGACATTTGTTTCACTATCAAAGCGAAATTTTCCGCACAATTTATCCAGGAACAACCCCTTTGTTGCCGTGGGTTCTTCACGAGCGCCAAGCGGATGCTGCACACTGGACGCCCTGTTATTTCTATCGTCGCATCTGAAAGACTAGCGCCGAAACTACCGCTCAGTCTAATGGAGATATATGTAAAAAAAAATATATAAAAAAATCTTGGTCCGGTGCGGGATTCGAACCAGCGGACACTCGCTTGGACTAGGCCACCGCTCCACAAACCTCACAGCACCGCAACCAGATGCAAGGACATTCGTCATATGACGATAAAATGTTCATAGTCATATATCACAGCGTGTTAATACATGACTTCAGCAGCTGATATTAGCGATTGTTGTTAACCAAAAAAAAAAAAAAAACAACAAAAAAAAACCTCGAAATCGCTGTATCCTATGCTCAAATCTACTCCCCCACCGCTTACCCTCCCCCTCCCCTCCCCCTCACACCCTCCTCGCTTCTTTCTTGTTATCAGAAGATGAAAAATGGGACAGTCAGATAACAAACTTGTTACCTGTAACCATTTAATGGTCGTAATGAAACAGCGCTGGGGCAATTAATTGCGTGCAATGTTTGAAGAAAAATTATACATGTATATGTATGATAGTCGGTCGTTCAAATGACCGTCAAAACAGCAGAGGACGCAACTGCTGTCCCGACTATTTGGGCTAGAATTTGATTATAGCGGAGAGTGTCTTGCCCAGTTTGCATCCCCACTCTCTCGGCCAAGAGGGTTTCAGGACAGTCGGCGTTGGGATGGTTCCCAAAGGCTAACTAGCCCCCCAAGGCTGCAGCACTAAGAGCCAGTGCCTTGTTGCCTCCTAGTTTGAGAGTCGTAGTCCTTCACAAAAGACTTTGCTGTAAATGTATGTTATTTTTGTAAATTTTTATTTATTGCAAATTATTTTAAGTATATCAACCTCCACGACTGGTCAAAAACGGAACCAATGTCTGCAATGACTGTCATTTATATGCAGTTGGAAAACGTGCATTTCAACATAATTGCTTTTGTGTAGCCTTCACCAGCCGTCAATGAAAGCAGCGAATTCAATCACATTCCTCAGCACGATGTAAGCTGTTAGCTTGTTGTTGCTCCCTCTGTCTATGTGCACATGTATAGCATGTTTACTGAACAAAGTTTTGTTTAAACCATATGTATGTGTATACTGACACACGACACACACACACACACACACACAAAGACAAACACACACACACACACACAGACACACACACACACACACACACACACACACACACACACCACATTCACACACTCACACACACACACACACACGACACACACACACACACACGCACACACACACACACACACACACACACACACACACACACGTACACATACACACAAACACACACACACACGCGCACACACACACACACAAACACACACACACACGCGCGCACACACACACACACACACATACGTACACATACACACACACACACACACACACACACACACACACACCCTTGGAGCCAGGCCCAGTGGCGAACTGCAGTGTGTAAGGTCTATCCAGACCGAAGCGCTGCCCGCTGATGTCTCTGGCTTTGGTGCGGGTGAAGGTGCAGGACAGCACTCCGTTCTCATAGTTCACCTGAATGTTGCCCACGCCCTGTAGAACCAAACATGTCATAGTCATCAGAACCACACATGTCATAGTCACCATCCTCACAGATCACCTCAATGTCATCCAGTCCCTGTAGAACCACACATGTCATAGTCACCATCCTCACAGATCACCTCAATGTCATCCAGTCCCTGTAGAACCACACATGTCATAGTCACCATCCTCACCTCAATGTCATCCAGTCCCTGTAGAACCACACATGTCATAGTCACCATCCTCACCTCAATGTCATCCAGTCCCTGTAGAACCATACATGTCATAGTCACCATCCTCACAGATCACCTCAATGTCACCCAGTCCCTGTAGAACCATACATGTCATAGTCACCATCCTCACAGATCACCTCAATGTCATCCAGTCCCTGTAGAACCATACATGTCATAGTCACCATCCTCACAGATCACCTCAATGTCATCCAGTCCCTGTAGAACCTACATGTCATAGTCACCATCCTCACAGATCACCTCAATGTCACCCAGTCCCTGTAGAACTACATGTCATAGTCACCATCCTCACCTGCATATTGTGCCTTTTTGTTATTTCTGTCTGTATGGTAATTTTCATTTCCTGTGTAGCACACACACACACACACACACACACACACACACACACACACACACAACTCACATCTTTGGGATTATCGTTCAGCTGGTTGAACTTGCCGTTGTCAATGTTGTGGGACAGGAAGACGCCATCGGGAGAGTTGATGCAGTACACCACACTATCACTGCCCTGAAAAACAACAAACCCAGGCAAAATGAAAGAATGAAAACAGCAACAAAAGATTCAAAGGTTCAAAGAAAGTTTAATCTTTTTGCCCCTATTGGGGTGTGGCGGACACAGTAACAGTACATACTCATTGAATCACAACTTCAGTCCAACGATGTCTCCGAAACACGCAAAAACGCACAACCACGCACACACACACACACACACACACACATACACACACACACACAGAGAAAGACACACACACATACGCGCGCGCGCAAATGACAATGATCTGCAGCAAAACAAATCAAACTTTTAAACATACTGACAAGAATGGTTTAGATGTAACAAAGGTTACACACCCTTCCCAGGTTTTATTAATTTACTTAAATTAAGTTGTGTTTTCTTCCCAGCACTGAATAAATTGCATAAACCGAACATTGGCATATGTATATATATATATATATATATATATATGGTATCAATTTATTTCGAATTACAGTAATACTTTTGTTTCCTAACATTACACTTACCCACACTCGTCTCTTTCACCGATATATTCAACACACTTTACATCAACACCACAATGTCAATAATATGCGTGTGGCGTTGATCTTCAGATTTAGGTACTTCACAACTGGAACACCTCCTATCAAAATTTACCGAGAAAAAAAATGTTAACAACAGAAATTGATCTGTTCTAAAATTATTGTTCACTAACTTTTTAATATATATTCTGGATTTTTCAGACACGATTTTTGCCGCCTGTTCTGTATGTCATTTCTTGGTTATGCCGCTTTCAATACAGGATTTGTTTCCCCCACTCCTTTGTTATGCTATTTCTATGGAGAAGCACCATTGTACACACACACACACACACACACACACACACACATTAAAACAAAACAAATACACACACACACACACATTAAAACAACAAAAAAACCATGCACACACACACACACACACGCACACACACAGCCATCCACCCACCCACCCACCCATTCACTCACTCACTGACTCACTGACTCATCCACCCACTCACTCATCCACCCACCCACCCACTCACTGACTCACTGACTCACCCACCCACTCACTCACTGACTCACTCACCACTCACTGACTCACTCACTCACTCACCCACCCACTCACTCACCCACCCACTCACTCACTGACTCACTCACCCACCCACTCACTGACTCACTCACTCACTCACCCACCCACTCACTCACCCACCCACTCACTGACTCACTCACCCACCCACTCACTCACTGACTCACTCACTCACCACTCACTGACTCACTGACTCACTCACCCACCCACTCACTCACCCACCCACTCACTCACTGACTCACTCACCCACCCACTCACTCACTGACTCACTCACTCACCACTCACTGACTCACTCACTCACTCACCCACCCACTCACTCACCCACCCACCCACTCACTCACTGACTCACTCACCCACCCACTCACTCACTGACTCACTCACTCACCCACCCACTTACTCACCCACCTACCTACCCACCCACCCACCCACTCACTCACTCACCCACCCACCCACTCACTGACTCACCCACCCACTCACTCACTCTCCCACCCACCCACCTACTGACTGACTGACTGACTCACTCACTCACCCACTGATTCAACTCACCCACACACACACCCACTCACCCACACCCACACACACACCCACCCACACACACACCCACCCACCCACTCACTCACTCATTCACTCACCCACCCACCATCTTGTCGTCCTCAGAAAGGCCCAGAGCGATGTATTGACCAGAGGCCTGCTCCAGCGTGCCGCTCATGGTCACCATGACGTTGTCAGGCGAGGTGCCCGGCGCCCAGGTGATGAGGAAGGTGCAGGAGTCCCCCTGGCAGTCCGAGAAGCAGCCCTTGCTGCTGCCACACTCTGCGGCCTTCCACACCACCTGTGGGAAGAACACAACGACCCCCCGAACACAGAGATGTAGTGTATTGTGTTGTGTTGTGCTGTAATTCATTGTAGTGTAGTGTAGTGTAGTGTAGTGTAGGGAAGTGTTGTGCAGTGTAGTGTAGTGTAGTGCAGTGTATTTAGTGTAGTACAGTGTAGTGGACTGCAGTGTATTGTGTTGTATTGCATTGTAGTGTAGTGTAGTGCATTGTATTGTATAGCAGTGCACTGAATTGTATTGCATTACACTGTATTGCATTACATTGTATTGCATTGCAGTGTAGTGTAGTGTAGTGTATTGCATTGCAGTGTAGTGTAATGTAGTGTAGTGTAGTGTAGTGTAGTGTAGTGTAGTGTAGGTCATTAGATCTGCTACTGTAACCTGATTTGTTTTCAGTTTTTTAATCAATTATTAGGGTGGGTTGCGGCGGACTAAACGCATCCCCCTGCCCTTGGGATGGTAGGGGTGGCCAACTGTTTGTGGATCATAAAGGGGCGTCGTAGGAAAGCAACCGACGGCATCTAGGTAGTGTGTGAGTGATGAGGAGTTGTGCCCGGGTGTGTTACCCATTTCATGCGGAGTCTTTTTGGATCGGCACGAATTCTTTCGGAGTAATATGGTTAAGGAGGAGGAAGGCGGTTACAGCCCACCACGTGGAAAGGCAAAAAAGAAACAAGATGAGACACCGAAGGGAAACCACCACGATTGTTTTTAGTATATGATTTTATGTTTTGCACTTTGAAGCATTCCCTTACAATTGTTTTGCCAGAGTGTTGTTAGGGTGAAAGTGTGGTGTGTATTTTAGTGTTTTTAAAAGGCTTCCCGTGGAGGAAGGGGAAGTCATGAGTGGTTGATGGTTTTTATTCCTTGGGGTGTGGGATTATGAGGGAAGGTAGTCAGTTTTGGCAAAATGCATTGCTGAAAATGTGTGGGGGGGTGTGGGTCCACGTTTTGTTGTTTCTGAGTTTTGTAGTGCATTGATTGAAAAAGAGGAAAAATTAAAATTGTTTGATTTAGAGGTAGGAGGTAGGGGAAGTTATGAGGATTTTTGTTTGCTTGTTGGTTGTGTGGTGGTTGGGGGATTGCACTATTGCATTGCATTGCGGAGTTGTATGGGGATGAGTTATTATTAGAAACGGGCCCCAGCCACGTGAGCACAACAAACAGCACGCAGAGATGCACGGCATACGCCAGCCACAGATTGACACGACATGAAGAAACGCAGATGAGAAAACAAATGCTCAGCAAATGTGAACAAAGACAGGAACCAAGTAGGCACAGACTGAGCCCCAAATGCCCCAAGGGGACATGCCCGCAGCCAAGAGTGAACACCCAACACAACAGCCAGAGATGACAAAAGACAGACAAGGGAAAGAGTGCCAAAAAAGCAACGGGACACCACGATGGCCCAGCGGGGGGCAGGGGCCCGCCACAATGTGCCAAAAGGCCCGCGACCCCAAAAGGGGGAAAACCAGAAACGACCAGGAAGCCCCAGATTTGAAACAGGGAAAGGACGGAGGACTAGTGACACAAATGCGCGCGGCAGCCCAGATGGGGCAAAGACTCAGCACCCAGAGAGAAAAAGCAGAAGCAGCAACACCCCACAATGATGCCCTCCCAAGACGTCTCGCGAGTTGACACAGCAGGGCCCACAGAAGATATGACAAAACAACCCCAGCGGGAGCCCAGATGCCCCGACAGCGAACCACAGTTTAGGGACACAGACTAACAGAAAGGTGTGACACAGACATAAGGGAAAGCAATGATGAACAAACATGCAGCACAGTTTATGACACAGACAAGAAGACCCCCGACAAAACAGCGCAAATGAGACCAGACTACAGCGGACGCCACAGTTTTATGACCAGACATAAAACAGACAGCACAAATGATGACACAGACATAACAGACGCGACGGGCCCAAAAAGTGTACACAGACTGAAGACAGTGACACCACAATGATGCCCAGACGACAGGGACAGCCACAGATGATGACACAGACATAACAGACAGCGACAGATGATGACACAGACATAACAGACAGCGACAGCCACAGATGATGACACAGACAGACAGCGACAGCCACAGATGATGACACAGACATAACAGACAGCGACAGCCACAGATGATGACACAGACAGACAGCGACAGCCACAGATGATGACACAGACATAACAGACAGCGACGGCCACAGATGATGACACAGACATGACAGACAGCGACAGCCACAGATGATGACACAGACATGACAGACAGCGACAGATGATGACACAGACATGACAGACAGCGACAGATGATGACACAGACATAACAGACAGCGACAGATGATGACACAGACATGACAGACAGCGACAGCCACAGATGATGACACAGACAGACAGCAACAGCCACAGCAGGAAAGACAGGAGTGCAGTGGCGGTGCTGGAAGAAACATGTGTAGAGATAAATACACTAGCAACGAACCGCTGCTGACGAGGGTAGTGCAGTTGACGTGTGTGCAGCAGATGACGTGGGTGCTGCAGCAGATGACGTGGGTGCTGCAGCAGATGACGTGGGTGCAGCAGATGACGGCGCGGGTGCCGCGGACGTGTCGTTTGGCTGCTGCGGGACCGCCGGGGACGAGGGGGCTGGCGGGGGCTGTGTGGTGGCAGCTGCATCTATCAGCAGGCTGTCGGCTTTGACGTCCACCCAGAAAACAACTTTGTCCCGCACAAAGGTGGCTCTGAAAAACAGCAGCACAACAGCAGACCGCTGTTATCGTCATCACCATCATGGTCATCTATCGGGAAAGGTAGAGGGCGAAACGCTGTGCCATCATCTGTAGAAACCTCCTGCTCCTCCTCCTCCTCCTGCTCCTGCTTCTGCTCCTCCTCCTTCTTCTTCTTCGTTCGTGGGCTGCAACTCCCACATTCACTCGAATGTACACGAGTGGGCATGACCGTTTTTACCCCCGCCATGTAGGCAGCCATACTCCGTTTTCGGAGGTGTGCATGCTGGGTATGTTCTTGTTTCCATAACCCACCGAACGCTGACATGGATTACAGGATCTTTAACGTGCGAATTTGATCTTCTGCTTGCCGTATACACACGTACGAAGAGGGTTCAGGCACTAAGCAGGTCTGCACATATGCTGACCTGGACGATCGGAAAGGTCTCCACCCTTGACCCACCAGGCGCCGTCACCGAGATTCGAACCTGGGACCCTCAGACTGAAAGTCCAACGCTTTAACCACTCGGTTACTGTCCCTGTCATCCGTGGAAATCACGCTTGTGGCTCTGGAGTCCAAAGTCCGAAGCACATAGTTACGGTTGCAGGTGTGGGGGCAAGGAACGCCAGCAGGCAGGGCAGGGGTAGACACAGCTACCATCTCCGGCATCAGCTGCAAGGCGTTGGGCGGCAGCTTCCCCTCGACTGTCCTCACTGCACATTTTGTCAGGGTCATGATAATGCACAGACGTGACAAAGCTAACGCGATAGGAAGACAGGCGCAATAGCCGAGTGGTTAAAGCGTTGGACTTTCAATCTGAGGGTCCCGGGTTCGAATCTCGGTAACGGCGCCTGGTGGATAAAGGGTAGAGATTTTTTCCGATCATCCAGGTCAACATATGTGCAAACGTGCAAAACACAGCACAATACAATACAATGCAATACAACACAACACAACACTAACGCTCCCCCCCCCCCCCCAAAAAAAAAACCCACGCATAACGCCCCCCCCCCTGTTAATCCCCAACACGTGGTGTGTGTGTGTGTGTGTGTGTGTGTGTGTGTGTGTGTGTGTGTGTGTGCGTGTGTGCGCGCGTGTGTGTGTGTGTGTGTGTTTTACCCACCTGAAGCGAACATTCCCCCCACTGGTGGGAGGCGGCTTCCACTGAAAAGTCAAGGACGTCTGACTGTTCCGGCTGGAATGAGTCACGCCACTGTTCTGAAACAACCACAAAGGATGTGTTTATGTAATAATATCATGCGATATAATACAGGCTTCATAGAAAGTTAAAGACCACTTAGGAACTTGCACGAGTTTTCTTCTTGAAGGGGAAATGACGCTGATCATTCCGAAAAGTTCAGGACCTGCAAAAGTCACCAGTGCGAGGAAGATGGGGTGGACGACATCAAGGAATGGACAGACCTAGCCACCTATTTATATGGTGTGTGTGAAACATGTTCATGTATAATGTTTCAGTGCCCCCGGTTTGGTTATATATATATATATATATATATATATAAACGACAAACCGAAACTGTGGCAGGAACACTATTGTTACAAATGCCATAAAATTTGGTGGATTGAATGCATGTTGTTAGAAACGTCACACCCCCAAAAGTTTCTCTCTCTCTCTCTCTCTGTTTGTCTCTTTCTCCCCTAACTGTTAGACGGAGAAAACGATAACCTTAGTCGACCAGCTGGCAAACTCATTTTCCATGCTGTACGAAGGAGACAACAAATCAATGCAAATTAACGGATTATATCAATACCAACCCGAGAAATGTGTGCATCGTATTTTCATTGAACCTCGAATGCCACTGTTATCAGTAGTTTTGAATGCATGACATGCAGTGAATTAACATTATACTCAGTCTGGAAAATGATTCCATACTTAATCAACATGGAAAATTATGAAAAGAACTTTAGTTCGTAATACTATGTTCAAGAGTAAAGTTACTACATAGTTGAAACTGAACAGTTGGATTACCCACTCCCTCTTCCCCCATCCCTTGCCCCCTTCCCTGATGTATATGTATGCCTATGGCCAAAGCACATCCAACCATCTGAATCTGAATCTCTATCTCCCCTCATGAGAACTTTGCAGTTAATGTCAATAAAATGTCAAAGTCTCTCTTTCTCCCCTCTCTCGTTCTTTATAAACTGACTCGTCTGAGCACATCACTCCTCTTTTGCAACATCACCATTGCCTCCCTGTCTCACACAGAATAAAGTATAATAATCAGCACTCTATGTTATAAATGTATTCACAAATCTGCCCCTTCCTATCTTTGTGGCTGCCTTCAACTCTACACTCCATCTCGGCCTCTACGATCGGCTTCGGATCCACTATGTTTACGCATACGCAGATTCAAACACTCGACTGTTGGACGCCGTTCTTTCTCTGTCTCTGGACCTTGCATTTGGAATGAACTCTTTCGCTTCGTCATGTCTCCGCACTCAGCTCTTTCAAATCTGGCCTTAATTTAAACCCACTTCTTCACAAGATAGCCTCCCTTCCCTGCCTCTTCTTTGTCTTCAGTTTCTTCAGTTTTAGAGTTATGCATTGCATATGTGTGAATGGCTGGTGTGAAAGCGCTTAGATTTGTCTCTGCACAAGATTCAGCGCTATATAAATACTATCATTATTATCATTACTATTGTTATTGAAGACAGGGAGAAGAGAAGAATACAGTAAAGAACGAACAAAAAAATTAAATTAAAAAAAAGAAGGAGAAAGAACAAAAAAAGAAAGAAAGAAAGAAAGAAGAAGAAGAAGAAACACAAAACAAGAAGAAAGAGCACAAAAAAAAAAAAGAAGAAGAAGAAGAAAGAGCAAAAAAAAAAAAAAAAAAAGAAGAAGAAAGAGCAAAAAAAAAAAAAGAAGAAGAAGAAAGAGCAAAAAACAAAAACAAAAAAAAGAACAAAGAACAAAGCCCAGTACTAATACTATACTGACTAAACACAACAGCTTGGTGCCTGACGGCAAGTTCTCAAACGTTCCAGGTTTCAGGGTCGAGTCCACGCCCCGGGCCCCTTAAAAAAATTTTTTACAAAAATCCCCCTTTAAGGTGGCACCTGGTTTTCGACAGAGTCATGTAAACGATTGATTTTTTTGCACATGAGTCTTGTGTGATGTATGTTTTATTTTACTCTAAGTTCCTTTTTAATTTCGTGGTTTTTTCTCCCCTAAATGGAGCAGGGGTGCCATTAAACCTTTAGCTTTGTTCAAAATGTGGGGTTTTTTGTCAACATTACCTCTTAGTATAAAAAGTGTTCCGCTTTTAATATTTTGGGGGTGTGGTAATTGGGATGAAACGTGTAAAGTTGGTTCTGTGGATTTTTTTTTGGGGAAAAAGGTTAAAAAGGGTTTGGGGTGTTGTTGTTTTTGTATTTTTTTTTATTTTGTGTTTGGGGTTGCCTTAAAAAGTTTTAAAATTTTGTTTTTTGTGTGGTGTGTTTTTGTGTTTGTTTTGTGGTTTTTTTTCCCCCAAAAACTTTCCCTTTTAATATTTCTTATTTTTGGGGATTAAACGAGGGGGGCCGAGATGCTTGAGCGGGACGAGAGAACGTGGAAGAAGAAGATTTCAATTGACAAAACCGTGTCTTTGATAATATATGAAATGAAAAACACCCAAACAAACCCAAGGGGGGGAAAAGGGGGGGTTTTTTTGGGGGGAGGGGTTTGGGTGGGGGGGGGGGGCCGGGGGGGGCGGGGGCGGGGAGGGCTAAAATGGGAACCCCAAAATATTTTCCCTCATTTTTTCAAAAAAGTTAACTCCATAGAGGGAGGAGGGGGAAAAGGGAAGAGCAGACGAAGAACAGAGAAACAGACCCCCAAAATGAGGACC
>NC_134878.1:43037751-43040251 GCF_041734735.1 Babylonia areolata
CCACGAATCGCGAACAATCCGTACACCTGTACCAATAATATGTGCTTAACCCAGACATGACTAAGCGAGTTTCACAGACACTTCATAGTTTGTTTGGGTTTTTTGTTGTTTTTTTTCTGCTGCCCCATCATCTGCACCGTTTCAGTGGCATTACTCCCACGCCGCTCATTTAGATTCCCCCATACACGGCCACACCCGGGTTCGTCCGTCACAGTTTCAGCGTCGGCAGTCCGCAGGGAACCATCGATATTAGGTCGCCAGGAGGCCACACACCAGAGGAGACCCTGCACTGCTGCTGAGTTACTTCGATGGTGTTCAGTGGTGCCTGTTCTGATTTAACGTACTTAGGACACCACCTACTAGGCACCCTACTAACGACAATAATGGCTTAGTCGCGGAGCCAGACTGAGTGAGGGTCCCTCCCAGAGTGGAGACCGCCACCACGTCCCTCAAACAGACACTTCATAGTTGTTTTTGTCAAAAAAAGAAGACGGGGGAGAAGAAGAGGAAGAAGAAGGAGGAGGAGAAGGAGGAGGAGGAAGAAGAAGAAGGAGGAGGACGAGAAGAAGAAGGGAGGAGGAGGAGGAGAAGAAGAAGAAGAAGAAAGAGGAGGAGGAGGAGGAAGAGGAGAAGGAAGAGAAGAAGAAGAAGAAGAGGAGGAGGAGGAGGAGAAGAAGAAGGAGGAGGAGGCGGAAGAGGAGGACGAGGAGGAGAAGAGGGAAGAGGAAGAAGAGGGGGGGAGGAGGAGCAGGTGAAGAAATGGAAGCAGAAGGAGAAGAAAGAAAGCGAGAAAGAAAGAAAGGAGAAGAGTACACACACATACACACACACACACATATATATATATATATATATATATATATATATATAGAGAGAGAGAGAGAGAGAGAGAGAGAAGAAGAAGAAGAAGAAGAAGAAGAAGAAGAAAATGAGAAGGATGAGGAGAAGCATACGGAGAAAAAAAAAAAGTATAAAAAACAACAACAAAAAACCGGAAGGAGAAAAGAAAGGAGGAAGAGGAGGAGAAGGATGAGAAGAAGAAGAAAAACAAGAATGATCGAAGAAGAAGAACAAGGGGTGAGGGGGGAGGTGGAGGGGGGCGGAAGGGGGGGCTAGAAGAAAGAGAAACCGAAGGAGGAGAGACCACTGACGTAACTTTTATCTATAATTATTCTTTACCCACCAACATTTGTTCCCCGTCTCAAATCATTCTAATGTAAACACGTTAAACTTATGACCCAAACCAGAGCCCAAGAGACCTTTTACTTGTAGTTATCTGTTGAAATGACACGGAAGATGATGACAATCAGTCCATTGTGATGACGTCATCCGGACCCTAGATCCGGTCTCTTCGTGCGTGTGACGAACACAAAGTTCAGTTCTCCCAACGCTGATTGTGGGGCGTGGGAAGTGGGGAGGGGAGGGGTACAAACCACATGGCTCCCCTTTGGACTTTCACTAGATGGACTTCACACCTGAGGGTCCCGGGTTCGAATCTCGGCAACGGCGCCTGGTGGGATAAAAGGTGGAGATTTTTTTTCCCCCGACCTCCCAGGTCAACGTAAGTGCAGACCTCCGTAGTGCCTGAACCCCGTTCGTGTGCATAAGCAAGCAGATTATCAAATACGGCACGTTCAAGATCCTGTAATCCATGTCAGCGTTCGGTGGGTTATGGAAACAAGAGCATACCCAGCATACCCACGCGTGTGCATACGAGTGAACATGGGAGTTGCTGCCCACGAACGAAGAAGGAGGAGGAGGGGGAGGATTTCACACCAAGACAGACAGCCACCCAGGATTTCACCCAGGGCGAGAAGGGATTAATTAAAATAATAAAATCCTGGTCTCTAATGTGGGATTCGAACCCCTGCTCACTGGCTTCCAAAGTGGAGAGCATTACACACTAGGCCACCTCTCCACTCATCCGGCACGTCCCCCCAGCCCCCCCCCCCCCCTCCCCTCCCCACCCTCCTGTAGGGGTGCCAGGGGTCTTTCAGTATGAATAGCATCCCCGCCTTCTGGAAATTCTGTGCTAGAAATTTCCTCTTTTCTATCACTCTCTTTGTTTCTGCCTTTTTTCTTCCTTCACTGTTGTCTCCTTTTTCTGCCTTCCCAGTCCATTCCCCTTTCTTTTTTTAAACAAAGCTTGACTTTTTTTTTTCTCTTTTCCAAAGTCTATGATGTACCGTCTGTGCTGTATTGTTCTGGCGATTGGGTAGTGAGATTGTAAACACTGGGATGGGCACTAGCTGCCCATTCTGCAGTGTTATTTGCGTACATAGCCTTTTTTTGTATTGCTTTTTCGTTTCGGTTTTTTGTTTTTTTGTTTTTTGTTTTTGTTTTTTTTGTTTTTTAATCTGGGGATGATAAATATTTATTAAGCGGAATGGCTGGCGTCCTCAGCATGGCCTAGTTTTATTTGCCCCAAGGAGCTAAATGGTTGGGATACTGTGTTGTGAAGTGTGTTCTGTGGTGGGTTTGTCTTAACGCCTTTCTTTTT
>NC_134878.1:43042751-43045251 GCF_041734735.1 Babylonia areolata
GGCCTCAATCAAAGAAGAATTTAAAATAGCAGAGAGTAATATAGTGGAAGCAGGCAAGAACTCAAAACAGGAAACATTTCAATATAACAACAACGATATCAACAGCAACAAAAATTAATTAGGTTTTCAGCAGATTTTGGCTAATGGATGAAATTGCTTAATTAAATCCTTTTCCTAGTGCCAATGTATAAAATACTGATTTCATGTTGCAAAGGTATACAGTTGTGCAGCAAGTCCGTTGTCATCAAATGGCAACTGATCATATATATATATATATATATATATATATATATATATATATATATATAGTAACAGAACGCAGTAATAGTAGAGTTTCCTTTTAGTCGACCTCAGCATACAAATTGTGGTTCGTCAACTATAAATATTAATTAATTAATTAATTAATAACAAAAAAAGAGAGTTCACTTTTCTATACCTGTGGTCGTTTGGCATTACTGTAAAAAGGCTTGGGAAAAAAACCACTTAATACTAATCGGAAATTTCTTATACATACATCTTTTTCTTCTTTTTTTCTCTCTCTCCACTGTCACTAACATCTTAAAGATCGGAAAGTGTTTGGTGCATTTCACATTGTAGACAAAGCTTCGTACAGTTGATAGCATTCTAGTGGCGAAACGTTTCATTTATAAATGCAGAATAGATTAAATCAAAACCATGTATAAAGCACTTCCTAACAGACTTAAGAAACATATATATATAACAGAAAAAATATATATACACTCGATGGAAATGATGATGAAATCAAACCATGTATAAAACACTTCCTAACAGTCTTAAGAAACATATATCAAACAGATAAAATGTATACACTAGATGGAAATGATGTCCATAGCATTTTCTAGAAAATGGTACCCATACATAAAAAAACAAGAGAGCCAAGGCCTTCAAGACTCACTTGTGATACACTTTAAAAAAAAAATCTAATCATTAAAATGTGTTCTGTATTTGTTATTATAAAGCTTCGCGTTAAAAAAAAGAAGAAAAAAAGAAGTCCTAACCAGATTCGAATTAAGTCCCCTAGCATTAATTACAGAGTAATTTCCCTTTTTTTACTATCTGCACCAAAACGTTTACAAAATAAATAAAACTTCCATGCTTAGCAAAAGAAGTTCCTGTTTGAACAAAAAATGATAATAATGACTGCTCTTGTTGTTGGGTCGAATATCAGATCAAAGTGCCAAGTTTAGAGAATACAAAAAATATAAATATAACAGTAAATGCAGTTTGCATATAATTAGGCTTCTTTTTTTTTCTTTCTTTTTTTTGTGTGCCCATCCCAGAGGTGCAATATTGTTTTGAACAAGATGACTGGAAAGAATTGAATTTTTCCTATTTTTATGCCTAATTTGGTGTCAACTGACAAAGTATTTGCAGAGAAAATATCAATGTTAAAGTTTACCACGGACACACACACATACACACACACACAGACAACCGAACACCGGGTTAAAACATACTCACTTTGTTTGCACAAGTGAGTCAAAAATGATTGAAGGCGAGGAGGAGGAGGAAAGACAACCACGAACGTAACGTTTGTTCTTTTATTTTATTATTATTTTTTCCCTTTCATTCATTTGCTTTTCTTTATGCAGGCATATGATTTTTTTTGTTTTTTTTCTGTATAAAAACAATGTTGTGGTGTTGTTTTTCTGATTTACAGTTTAAATAATGCATAATAACGAATAATACTATCAATAATTACAAATATTATTTTGTGTATATATTTATATACGTATGTATATCTTAAATGTTAAACTCGAATAAAAATGTTTATTTAAAAAAAATAAATTGAATCAAAGAATAGCCTCATCATGAAAAGTTGGCGAGAAAGAGAGAGAGAGAGAGAGAGAGAGAGAGAGAGAGAGAGAGAGAGAGAATGGGTGTTGTCTTATTTGATGAGAGAGAGAGATGTGATGTTAAACGACGAGGTGGAGGTGGAGGAGGAGGAGGAAGGAGGAGGAGGAGAAGGAAGAGGAAGTAGAAGAGGAAGGAGAGAGACAGGAGGAAAAGAGTTGCCCAGGGGTGTCTCTGTGTACCTGTCTCCAACAGGGACATGCGGAAAGACAATGACGTTGGGTGGAGCGATAATTTAGTGGTGTGTCTGTGATTTGTGATGTGTGTGTGTGGGGAGGAGGGGGGGAGTGGGGGGGGGGTTAGGGGGTGGCGCAGGGAGGATATAGGTGGGTGTGTGGGTGTGCGTGTGCGTGTGGGTGGGTTGATGTGGGTGAATGCTCACGCGCGCGTGTTCGTGTGTGTTTATAATAGGTGTGTGTGTGTACATGGGCGCGTGTTTGTGTATGTACATGTGTGTATGTTTGTGTGTGTGTGTGTGTGTGTGTGTGTGTGTGTGTGTGTGTGTGTATGGGTGGGTGGGTGCGGGTGTGGGTGTGTGTTTGTGTCTGTGGGTCTGTGTGTCTATGATTTGTTTGTGTGTGTGTGCATGTGTGCGTGTGTCTGTGCGTGTGAATGCGCGCGCAAG
>NC_134878.1:43052751-43062751 GCF_041734735.1 Babylonia areolata
TCAAAGTCTGTGACCTTTCATGCCCTGCTCTCATGGTGACCTCAGTTTCGATACCCCTCCACTTCCATGCTTGGGGTGAGTCCTGTCAATGTCGTCAGTGTCGGCAGATTCATGGGGGGCTGTTGTTTGAGGGACGTGGTGGCGGTCTCCACTCTGGGAGAGACGCTCGCTCAGTCTGGCTCCGCGACTAAGCCATTATTGTCGTTAGTAGGGGGCTTAGTAGGTGGTGTCCTAAGTACGTTAAAACAGAACAGGCACCACTGAACACCACCGAAGTGACTCAGCAGCAGTGCAGGGTCTCCTCTGGTGTGTGGCCTCCAGGCGACCTAACATCGATGGTTCCCTGTGGACTGCCGACGCTGGAACTGCGACGGACGAACCCGGGTGTGGCCGTGTATGGGGGAATCTAAATGAGCGGCGTGGGAGTAATGCCACTGAAATGGCGCAGATGATGGGGAAAAAAAACATTGTTGTCCCACCATAGCTTTTCTGATGACAATCAGCTGCATCTCTCCTTCCCTCTCTCATTGACTCAACCTAGGCCTGCATCTCCGATCTGAAGACATGGATGAGTGAAAACAAACTTAAATGAGGAAAAAACTGAAATGATGATTATCACCCCACAAAGACTTTGCCACTCAGTCTCTCTCCCTTCGTCAGTCTCCCTCAGTGGCACCGACATTCCTCTTCCCTCTTCCGTCCGCAGTCTTGGTGTCATACTCAACCGGTCTCTTTCCTATCAGCAGCATGTTGCGAATATATGCAAACTGTTTTACTTTGAATTCGCAGAATTGCATCCATTCGTCATCTCCTGACTGAAGATGCAACCAAAATTCTCCTCTGTGTCTTTGTGCTGTCCTGCCTAGATTATTGTAATTCCCTACTTGGTTCACCTAGCTACCTCATTGCTAAGATTCAGAAAGTCCAGAACTATGCTGCTCGGTTTGTCTTTCGTTCCTGTAAATTTGATCACGTCTCTCCTCTCCTTCATGCTTTACACTGGCTCCCAGTACAAGAAAGAATTATCTACAAAGTCGTCTCTCTTTGTTTCAAGTCCATTGAGGCTTCTGGTCAACAGTATCTTTCTGATCTCATTCATTCTTACATACCCTTACGCCAAATCCGCTCTCCTTCTGACACCCGTATGCTTAGGATTCCCCCCTGGTCGAACCAAAACGTATGGCCAGCGCAGTTTTTCATTCCAAGCCCCCTTTGGAATCAACTTCCTCAGTATCTCCGTCACTCATCTTCGCTGCAATCTTTTAAATCCAGTGTGAATACCCACCTTTTCCCCTCCTGATTAATTCTCAACAGCTCATCCCTTTCCAGTATGAACTAAAATGACTATTAGTGACTGAGTGAGTTCTGATAGTTTCATAATTTGTTGGTAGTATTTTTTATTGTGTACTATTTACGATTGTGTGCTATGACGTGTGTGTGCGTGCGCGTGTGCTTGTACTTGTGTGTATTGTGGGTGTGTGGGCGGGATGGGGGGTGAATAACTTGTATGATGTTTGGTATCTTGTGTTCAATTTTTCCTTTTTGATATCTACATATGTGTTCTATTTGTAAACGCCTAGGGCTTATTTTCAAGATTAGGCGCAAATGCTCATAATAATAATAATGAAAATAGGGAAAAGTGTAACCTTCATTCTTTGTTGGAAGCATAGTATGCGCGCGCGTGTGTGCGAACTTTACTCTATTTCTTATGTGTGTCTCTAAAAAGGAAGACAGAAAGAGAGAGAGAGAGAAAAAAAAAACATAGAAAAAAAGAAACAACGGTGTTCGGAATGATAGAGCATACTGCCACTCTTGATGTTGAAAACACAGTGTCATGTTTGTCAATGCTCTGACACAGTTTATCGTTCGTTCCCGATGCTCTGACACGGTTTATTGTGTGTTATGACGCCTGGCACGACATTAACAAGCTTGGCAGGTGTACTACCCACCCCCACACCACCCTCCACTCAGTCTCACCCCACGCCCCCTTCTCATTTTCTCTCTCTCTCTCTCTCTCTCTCTCTCTCTCTCTCTCTCTCTCTTCAGTACGAAACACGCTGAGTGCGGATATGTAGTTGGTAATTGATACAAAGCAAAACATCTGTGTGTGTGGGGTGGGGTGGGGGGGGGTGGGGGTGGGGGGGTGGATGGGTGTGTGTGCGAGTGCGTGCATGTATGTGTGTGTGTGTGTGTGTGCGCGCGCGTGCGCGCCATTGTGTGTGCGTGTGTGTGTGTGTTCGGGGGGGGGGGGGTCTGTCTGTCTATGTCTGTGTGTCTATCTGTCTGTGTATGGCTGTGTCCGTGTGTATGTGAGTGCATAGGGAAGGGTGTAGGAGGTGTACATGTGCGTGCGTGCGTGCGTGCGTGCGTGTGTGTGCGCGCGCGCGTGTGTGTGTGTGTGTGTGAGCAGGGGTGTGTGAGAGCAGGGGTGTGCGTGCATGCGTGTTTGTTCACGTGTGTGTTCACGTGTGTGTTCACGCGTGTGTATGTCTGCCTTTATGTTTGTATGACACGTGCATTATGTAAGCAGCAATTGCAGCAATATGTAACGACAGCATTTTGTTCGTTTTATACGACGACTCGTGCCCATGAAATGGTCATAAGACATAACGGAGGCTGCGCACGCGCACACGCAGACACACACACACACACACACACACACACACACACACACACACACACTCACACACACATATATACACGCACGCGCGCGTCTAATTTCACTCAAAGTGAAAAGACGTTAAACTAAAGAAAGAACATACATGTACACATTCTTGATTGATATTGAACCAAAATAACCATACAGAATGCTTCACTGAAGTTCGTCAGTGGAACAACATTCAAGTGTAAGACAGAACACAGAGAGAGAGAGAGAGAGACAGACAGACAGACACAGACAGACAGACAGAGAGAGAGACAGAGACAGAGAGAGACAGAGAGACAGAGGGAGAAAGATGCTTTGACGCTTTGATGTTTTACTGTCATTGACTTTGTGACAAGGTGGGGGGGTGTGTGTGTAAAAATACATTTTTGAGAGACGTACAATCAAACAAACAATAAAACAAATTGTTAATTAATATTCTCAGCACACGCATAATAAAATCGCAAATAAAGAAAATGAGAGGCAACCATAAAACAACTGATAACATCTGTCACCTAGACTATCCATAATGAATGGACATTCTGATATTAACATCTACATGATGGAGTCTCCCGTCGGACCGACGGATGAGTAGGCAGGCAGGCTTATCTGTCGGTGTGTGTCCTCATATGGGAGAAGAGGCCGATTCTGGATCCGCAGCACTTCCCACAGGTGTTGCAAGGGACACCGTCTCCAGAAGTTGAGCCCTGCTTCCTTCGCTCACGCTTCTCCTTAATGGCCAGCGTTCTCTTGTTTTCAAACGTCTTTATGCCTGACCAGCACAGGTGACCTACCTTTTTTTTTTTCTTTCTTTTTTTTTTAGTGAAGAGGAGTTGTGCAGTCCCTTCCCCACTCTCTCGCCTACCGACGCTCACAGTCCCACAGGTGCAGATACTGCCACGTGTAGGACGGCCTCGGCAGGTGCAGGTTTTTTCTTCGAGGTTCTGTCTACTAGGAGGGCTTCCAGGCAAGGATAAGGGCTCCCCCTGCCCTTTGGTCATCCTCTTCCGCCTTCACAGCCGTTGGGAAAGGTTTCCTCCTCCGCCTGGTCCGTCGTTGGGAGACTTCACATGCGATATGCGGCAGGTAGCACTAGGTTACATGGTACCAGTAGCAAGTAGCAAGGGCTATGCCCCTGACTTGACCCCAAACATCTACATACATACTTACATACATATGCATGCGTTCATATCAAATAACCAACGAAAATGACGTACAGAGGGAGAATGAATGAATGAATGAATGGTTTATTCATTTATAGGCCATTGCCCCTTATGAAAGGGTATCACAAATTCTTCACAGACGGCGCAATCGTGCAATGTAAAAGGACATACTTCAGCTAACATAGATATATCATACCTTCTTTTAATTAATATACCCTCACCTGAGTAATACAGAGGCAATATGAGAGAGAGAGAGAGAGTCAGAGAAAAAGAGAGAGAGAAAATTTCACACACACACACACACACACACACACACACACACACACACACACACGTAAACTATATATATATATATATATATATATATATATATATATATCACCAAGACAAAAAGAAACAAAAGTCAAAGGTACACCTCAACGTTTCACCACGCACATGATAATAATGTGTACAACTTCCAGCCAACATCGCCAAACAGAAAACAGAGAAGTTAATTAAAGAAAATAAAACCAAACAGAAAAACACACGGTAGAAAAGATTCAGTAAGAAAGATGTGCAAAATCAATGCAACTAACCTCTTTTTTCTTTCGCACAAATAGACCTCAGTCGCTGCCTTTCTCGAAGTCGGCCCAGCGAAAGCACGCAAGTTAACTACACACCTTTTTCCCCCCGCAGCGAGGCAGTCAACTGACTGGAAACAAAAGCCGTTGGGTGAGTGGAGAGAGAGGGGAGAGAGAGAGAGAGAGAGAAACTGACAAGCTGACAGAGATGTCACCACGTTCACGTCCACAAGACAAAGCACGCTGACTCGGCACGCTTTGCACGAAATGTCACACGCTCTGCTGCGGAGGATGGGGACAGAGAGGAGCAGAGAGAGAGTTGGGGGTCAGATCAGCCAGGTTATGGTAACCTGCTAGGGTTAAGAGAAGGAAAATATTGAAAGTATACATACATACATATATATATATATATATATTTGTGTGTGTGTGTGTGTGTGTGTGTGTATAATTATATATATATATATATATATATTTGTGAACGAGTAGTGTGTGTGTGTGTGTGTGTGTGTGTGTGTGTGTGTGTGTGTGTGCGTGTTCTGTTCGATTTGTTGAGGATGAGAAGGTTTGTAGGATTGTGCGTGAGCTTGTTTACTCTCTCTCTCTATCTCTGCCTGTCTGTCTCTCTGTCTCTGTCTCTCTCTGTCTCTGTCTGTCTCTCTCTCTGTCTCTCTCCGTCTCTCTGTCTCTGTCTCTGTCTCCATACCTTGGAGAGGAACGACTGGGAAGAAAGGAACAGAACCTCTCTGCCACGCTGACTTTTAAAGCTAATGATAAAGTACCAAACTGTCGCTTTTCCCTTAGCGGTTCATTTTGATTCAATTCAATTATGTTTTTCCTTTCTGCTCCATTTTTGTTTCTGTTTTGCACCATTTCTGTTCTGATTTGTACTTGTATTTGTTTTGTTTTTTTCTCTGTGTGAAATTCGGGCTGCTCTACCCAGAGAGAGCGCGTCGCTATACTACAGCGCCACCCATTAAAAAAAATTCCTGCGTGCAGTTTTATTTGTTTTTCCTGTCGAAGTGGATTTTTCTACAGAATTTTGCCAAGTACAACCCTTTTGTTGCCGTGGGTTCTTTTACGTGCGTTAAGTGCATGCTGCACACGGGACCTCGGTTTATCGTCTCATCCGAATGACTAGCGTCCAGACTACCACTCAAGGTCTAGTGGAGGGGGAGAAAATATCGGCGGCTGAGCCGTGATTCGAACCAGCGCTCTCAGATTCTCTCGCTTCCTTGGCGGACGCGTTACCTCGAGACCATCACTCCACGTAATAGTATGTCACTAGAGCTTTACAGCCAATGACATGAAACATTTCAGTGTTTAGTGTTCAGTTCTCTGTGTGTGTGTGTGGGGGGGGGGGGGTTCCCTTGGTTAAGATGTTAAAGGCGAGGTACAGTCCTCTACTTCCGCATGTTTTAAACTTCCTCAACCGAAGTCAGGGTACCCATTCTCACACTTGGTCGGAGTGAAGAAAATCGGAGTAAAGTGCCCTCTCCAAGGACACAACATCATGCCGAAACGGGACCTAGTCGCTCCCTTGATCACTGGCGAACACTGGATCATTATGTTCAACGCCTAATCGACTAAGCTACAACGGCTTACACTATAAAAAAAAAAATGATAGTATTTATATAGCGCTGAATCTTTTGCAGAGACAAATCTATGCGCTTTCACACCAGTCATTCACACGCATGCAAAACCCTAAAACTGAAGAAACTGAAGACAAGGAAGAGGCAGGGGAGGGAGGCTATCTTGTGAAGAGGTGGATTTTAAGGCCAGACTTGAAAGAGCTGAGTGCAGAGACCTGACGAAGCGAAAGAGGAAGTTCATTCCAAATGCAAGGTCCAGAGACAGAGAAAGAACAACGTCCAGCAGTGGAGTGTTTGAATCCGGGTATGAATCAAAAGAAAGATTAGAAAAGATCTTTCAAAATAACCAGCTTTTTAACTCATCTGTTGCCGTCAGCCAATACGGAAATACTCATCCCTTTAAAGAAAAGGACAACAACAACAACAACAACAAAAACAACAACCACCCCCCCACCCCCACCCCCACCACCCACGCACCCCCAAAAAACTTTTGTCAATGTCAATGTCAGTAAATGTTCATATCACTCAGAATCCACCTTTGGACGGATATGCTCTGTCATACTTTCTGACACGTGTCTGTAAACTGTGTGATCTACAACTTCTCTGTTGTGTGTGTGTCAAACTGCAACATTCCACATTGTTTGGAACTGACACGTTGCGGTTTATGTTGTTGCTGTTGTGGTTGTTCACTTTTTGTCGTAATTAAGAGTGTCATCGGTTATTTTTTTGTTTTTTGTTGTTGTTGTTGTTGTTGTTGTTGTTGTTGTTGTGTGTGTGTGTGTGTGTGTGTGTGTGTGTGTGTGTGTTTTTAAGCTACATGGCTAAATTTACATAATGATATGCCATTGGGGTCGCTCTGTCAAAGTATGTAGCCAATAGAGCAGCCTCTATCATCGATTAAAGAAAAGAAGATGTTAAAAAAAAATCGGTGTTAAGTCGTGGACTTTGCTTGATGACTTGCAATACTTGAATCTGTATTTGAAGTCGTAGATTTGGCGTATTGTTGTTGTTGTTGTTGGTGGTGGTGGTGGTGGTGGTGATGCTGGTATGTTTATCTTCTTTTGCCCGCTTGCCTCCTTTCCAAGAGTTCACTTTTACGTGATCGCGCGGGCGCGCGCGCGTGTGTGTGTGTGTGCGTGCGTACGTGTGTGTGTGGAGGAGGAATTTTGTTTAATGTCCCGTCACACATATCGGTGTTTGAAGACATTTTGTTAAAGTATTAACGTATACATTTGAGTATTATCGGTCAGAAGAGGCACGTGGGGGATGTGAATGAATGGAGAGTTGGGGGAAACTGGGCAAATGAGGGTGAAATGAGGGTGAAATCTGAAAAAAATATATCTAAATGCAATTACAGGAAATTACTTAAAGGACTTTCGTAAAAGAGAAGTCGTTAAACTGACAAGCGAAACAACTGATAATGAATGCAAAAAGTCAAAAACATCAACGTTCTCAGTCACTTGTGAAGACACACTTTCATGTACATAAGGCTTCATCAAGCTACAGTAAAAAATTATATGCTCAATTGTCAGGTTACAAAAGCATGTGCACTTGACATTAGAACAATACTTGGTCCGTAATGAATTTGATAATAGTCTGAGAGCCAAACTCAAAATTTGTCTGCGAATCGTCTGAGAGAGTCAACTGACGCGGTTTTAGAGTGTGTTTGTGTGTGTATGTGTGTGCGTGCGTGCGTGCGCACATACGTGTGTGTGCATGAGTGCGTACGTGTGCGTGTGTACGTGTTTATGTGTGTGTGGGCGTGTGTTTCATGTGCACAAAGCTTCAAGAAAGATGCCACGTTGACAGGTAACGAAAATAAATGTAACAAGGAACCCGGAGAGAAAGGGCGAGAGAGCGGGATTGGAACCCAGACCCTCACGGACACTGTATTGACAGACAAGCGGCGTCCTGCCAACCATTCTGCCACCTTCCTCCATTTCAGAAAAAAAGCAGTTACGGTTTCACAAACTGTTTAAGAATTTTATCAAGGGATGATCGACATCGTGCAAGGTGCCGGCACAATGATGTAGTCTGCCACAAGGCTTTTGTCACTGAAATCACTAACAGCCGTTTCAGACACACGCTCCCAAGAGAGGGATAGTTTGAACAATGTCGATGTTTAAGCCCCCTAAAATGACAGTTATTCATTGATGACTGTCGTTTTTCGTTGCAAATAAAAGAAAAAAGAGAGAGAAAAAAGAAGTTAAAGTGCATGTGCAAGAAAACACCCCTTGGAATGTATGATTGGTGCTCAGTACATAGTGTACATACGTCGCGGCGTTTGTTCGAAATTCACCATCCTTTCACCGCATACGCAGGAAGAAAAAGTGTACAAGCTCTCAAGTTGTCCTCAACTTTATATGAACCCTATATAAACATCCAACTAAGGCACACACACACACACACACACACACACACACACACACACACACAGAGTGTGTGTGTGTGTGTGTTAGAGAATAATTTGTATTCATATTTGTATTTCTTTTTATCACAAATATTTCTCTGTGTCAAATTCGGGCTGCTCTCCCCAGGGAGAGCGCGTCGCTATACTACAGCGCCACCCCACCCCCACCCTTTTTTTTTCCTGTGTGCAGTTTTATTTGTTTTTCCTATCGAAGTGGATTGTTCTACAGAATTTGCCAGGAACAACCCTTTTGTTGCCGTGGGTTCTTTTACGTGCGCTAAGTGCATGCTGCACACGGGACCTCGGTTTATCATCTCATCCGAATGACTAGCATCCAGACCACTACTCAAGGTCTCTCTAGTGGAGGGGGAGAAAATATCGGCAGCTGAGCTGTGATTCGAACCAGCGCTCTCAGATTCTCTCGCTTCCTAGGCGGACGCGTTACCTCTAGGCCATCACACGAACCCACAAAACATGCACTTTTGACACGCTCGAGACGACACAATAACGTACACATGTTAATAATGGGCCGCCCGAAGGAAGACGACTGTTCAGGTAAATTATACCTTCGGGTATGTAGCCAACTCCACTCCCCCCCTCCCCACTGCCCCCTCCACCCCGTTAAACTTCCACTACCCGGCATCTCAATACCCGGCGCGGATAGACAGGGTGGGAACGGAGAGGAGACAGTCTTGACGATGACGAAGCAGACAGGATGTATTATTGCATTTCTCAGCTGACACATCCGTTTTTTTTTGAAACGTCACAATGAGTCGTAAAAGGGAAAACACAACGCACTGAATGATCGTCTGAGCGTCCCGGACTGTTGCTTAGGAGGTGGGGCTGGGATGAATGGTCGTTTTCCAAATTACACACACTCACACACACACACACACACGCACGCACGCACACGCACGCACACACGCACACGCACGCACACACACGCACGCACGCACGCACACGCATGCACACACGCACACACACACACACACACACACACTCACACACTCACAAAAACACTCTCACACACACACACACACACACACACACACACACACACACACTCACACACACACACACACACACTATCTCTCTCTCTCTATGTGTCACACACACACACACACTCACAAAAACACTCACACACACACACACACACACTCACAAAAACACTCACACACACACACACACTCTCTCACACACACACACTCTCTCTCTCTCTCTCTCTCTCTCTCTGTCACACACACACACTTACAAAAACACTCTCACACACACTCACACACACACACACACACACACACACACACACACACACACACTCACTCACACACATACATACATACATGTACCTATGTACATATGTATGTATACATACGAGCTGACACTGACACTGACACTGACATATTTTATTGTTCATTCAACCAATGAAGTCCTCCAGACAATGAGAGAATGACACGTTCAATGACAATCGAAATTCAAAATACTGTCCTACAGTTTTGTTTCCTGCTAACATACATACACACAGACACACACACACACACTCTCTCTCTCTCTCTCTTTATCTCTCTCTCTCTCTCTCTCTCTCTCTCTCTCTCTCTCTCTCTCTCTCTCTCTCTTCCACCTCCCTCTCTCTCCCCTTC
>NC_134878.1:43067751-43072751 GCF_041734735.1 Babylonia areolata
CAACACAACACACAATACAACACATCACGAAATACAATACAACACAACACAATACAACGCAACACAACACAATGCCATACAACACAGCACAATGCAATACAAAACAATACAACACAACACAATACAATACAACACAATGCCATACAATATAATACAACACAACACAAAACACAACAAAACACAATACAACACAACACAACACAATGCCATACAACACAACGTAAAACAATACAACACAACACTGTGCCATACAATACAATACAACACGAAACAATACAATACAACACAACACAACAGAACACAATGCCATACAACACAACACAACAAAACACAATACAACACAACACAACACAATGCCATACAACACAACACAACAAATCACAATACAACACAACACAACACAACACAATGCCATACAACACAACATAAAACAATACAACACAACACTGTGCCATACAATACAATACAACACAACACAACACAATACAACACAACACAACACAACACAGCACAATACAACACAACACAACACAATGCCATACAACACAACACTATGCAATACAATACCCCCGCACACACACACACCCTGCCCCCCGAACCACCCATCGTCCCCCCTCACCCCCCGCCCCTCATACACCCTCCCCCCATCTCCCCCCATCCCCCCATTCCCCCCCCCCACCCCCCCACCCCCCACACACAGTACCTCATCCAGGGACGGGGTGGCGGACGAAGGTTTCCTGGACCTGGACCGCTCAGGGGAGTGAGGCGTCGTGGTTCCTGGGGAGGAGGTCACCCTGCCGCGTCCTCCTGAGGGTGCCGTGGCTGGCACCTGGATGGGGCTTCTCTTCATGCCTGCCGGACACAGGGGGAGGGGAGAAAGGAGGGGGAGGAGGAGGAGGAGGTGGTGGTGGTCCGCTGGGAATCAGTTCTCGGCTGGCTACTGGTTTGGGCTGAGAGGACGACAGGTTCACTGGGGACACCGCTGGAAGAGGTGGTGGTGTCGTGATTTGACCTTGCGAGAGAACTGAAAAGTAGACTGGTTCATTTGGGAAACAGCTGAAAGTGGTGGAGAAATGTTGGAACTATTCCACATGAGTCTTGTGAAAACAGATGTTGTTGTTTTTGTTGTTGTTTTTTGTTGTTGTTTTTTGTTTTTGTGTGTTTTTCTTGTTTGTTTGTTTGTTGTTGTTTTTGTTTTGTTTTTGTTATTGTTGTTCTTTTTTTTCTTTCCTTATATTTGTTTTCTCAAATACTGCATTGTATATCCTGCATTGGGAACTCCGGAGACACAATTGAACAAAATTTTATTTTCTTAAGCTCACATCCCTCAAGTACAAATCACACCGGAAACAAAACACCACCACCCCCTCCCCCGAAAAAAATAATCTCAGAAGATTCTCACATTGTAAATACAGGACGCACTTTGAAGATTCTCACTGTTTTGAAACACTTGGAATGCAAGCATAAAATTGTAACCACAGAACAGCCCCTCAGGGAAGATTTTCTCTCTCTCTTTTTTTTCTTCTTCTCCTTCTTCTTTCTTTTTTTTTTCTTTTCTTTTTTCAACTCAATAAGTCGACGAACACACAGCCTTGATCCCGAACACTTCAGGGTGACGCGGATTCCAAGGGTGCGTTTAAGGTTT
The DNA here is from genome assembly GCF_041734735.1 of Babylonia areolata. Lineage (NCBI taxonomy): Eukaryota > Metazoa > Mollusca > Gastropoda > Neogastropoda > Buccinidae > Babylonia > Babylonia areolata. Next base: position 43,069,397 of record NC_134878.1, read on the forward strand.
ATGGTGGACAGGCACTAGCCTTGCAATGCCGTGGACAGCGGTCAGCTTTCAGTCGCCAGAGGCCCCTAAGTGGATGGACTTAACAGTGCTTGACCAGTTGTCGGTACTAGCAGACCGCCGCTCGTGGAGTCAACGCTGGGGGCCTTCAGAAGCTTTTTTTTTTTTTTTTTTCGTATCGTGGTACCTTTCCTAAACGTCCCCACAGCCTTTTTTTTTTACAATCATCGGGGGGCAGTCAATTCATATATCATTGTATTTGTATTTCTTTTTATCACAACAGATTTCTCTGTGTGAAATTCAGGCTGCTCTCCCCAGGGAGAGAGCGTCGCTACACTACAGCGCCACCCATTTTTTTGTATTTTTTCCAGCGTGCAGTTTGTTTGTTTTTTCCTATCGAAGTGGATTTTCTACAGAACTTTGCCAGGAACAACCCTTTTGTTGCCGTGGGTTCTTTTACGTGCGCTAAGTGCATGCTGCACACGCGACCTCGGTTTATCGTCTCATCCGAATGACTAGCGTCCAGACCACCACTCAAGGTCTAGTGGAGGGGGAGAAAATTAATATCGGCGACTGAGCCGTGATTCGAACCAGCGCTCTCAGATTCTCTCGCTTCCAAGGCGGACCCGTTACCTCTAGGCCATCACTCCACTTGTGTCTAGGGTCTCGATATAGGAAGGCGGGGCCCAGCTCTGGAGCCAGTTGTATTGCTCGGACGGAAGAGCCCAGTATGTTCGTAACCCGCTACTAACTGTGTGTAGTATGGAACTGATCAATGGCGTAGTTCGGTCAACATAGGCATTTAGTCACGTGTAACTGTTTCACCTGCTTGGCAGGTGAGCGGGACAACTCTGGATGCTGCACGGCCAACAACGTGGCCGGGGACTGTGTGGGGATGTGCAGTGGTCACCCGCCCCCCTTTAACAAGTCGCTGGCTGCCTGCATCCCCAAACTGTCCATCATGGAGGCCTGTGTGCAGACCGGGCTCCGTACGTCTCTGTCGTGTGGATCTGTTTCTGGTTTGTTTTGTTGTTACGCTGTTTAGTTATTTATTTATTTATTTATTTATTTATTATATTATTATTATTATTTAGTTAGTTATTTATTAATTTATTTTATTTTATTTTATTTTATTTATTTTTTCTCAAGGCCTGACAAAGCGCGTTGGGTTACGCTGCTGGTCAGGCATCTGCTTGGCAGATGTGGTGTAGCGTATATGGATTTGTCCGAACGCAGTGACGCCTCCTTGAGCGACTGAAATTGAAATTGAAACTGTCAAAAAAGTCAGAATCAAGCAATGCAACTGGCGCCTGGCAATTCTCTTCTTCCACCGTTTTAACCTCCATCATCATCATCATCATCATCATCATCATCACCATCATCATCATACCATCATCATCATCATCATCACCATCATCATCATCATCACCATCATCATCATCATCATCACCATCGATGTTCTTGTCGTTGCTGCTGCTGCTGCCACTGGTGTCATTATCATTATTGTTTGTTTGTATGTATACATGCCATCAATAGAAACTAATGTATCCCTTCCAGAACACGAAGACATCGATAAGCACTTGCACTGTATTGTATTGTATTGCATTGCATTGCATCGTATTGCATTGCATTGTATTGCATCGTAATGCATTACATTGCATCGTATTGTATTGATTGCATTGTATTGCATTGTGTTGTATTGTGTTACATCGTATCGTATTGTATTGTATTGCATCGTAATACATTACATTGCATCGTATTGTATCATATTGTATTGCATTGCATTGCATTGTATTGCATCGTATTGCGTTGCATCGTATTGTATTGTATTGATCGTATTGTATTGCAATACGTTTGTCACGACAGGTCAGAGGGGCTGCTCTCCCCGGGGAGACCGTGTCGCCACAGCTCAGCGCCACTCATTTGTTACCATTTCCTGTCCCCAAAGTGTCTTTGATTCACTATCAATTGGATTTTTTTCTTCAGAGTTTTGCAAAGCACAAGCCTTTCCTTGTTGTGAGTTTTCTTACGAGCGCGAAGCCGATTGATTAACTCACTCAGTACGGCCAGTCCTCTCTTCTCCTCTACACAGACCCCTCGGATGTCCAGTGGGTGTCTGAATGACCCAACCTTTAGCTTCCGTCGTCAGAATTGTGGTATTCTTTGTCAACATTCACCTCTTCAATATAAGAGCCTTCCGCTTGCAATACTTTGATGGCGGTAATTGGGGTGAAACGCTGTTAACGTCGTCTCTTTCGCCGTTCGTATGGAGAGAGTTAAAGCGCTGGACTTTCAATCTGAGGGCCGGTCCCGGGTTCGAATCTCGGTAACGGTGCCTGGTGGGTAAAGGGTGGAGATTTTTCCAATCTCTCAGGTCAACATATGTACAGACCTGCTTAGTGCCTGAACCCCCTTCATGTGCATACGCACGCAGAAGATCAAATACGGCACGTTAAAGATCTGTGATCCGTGTCAGCGTTCGGTGAGTTATGGAAACAAGAACCACAGCATGCACACCCCCGAAAACGGAGTGTGGCTGCCTACATGGCTGGATAAGTAAACAAAACGGTCATACAAATAAAATGTAACATGTCTGTCTTAGTGTGTATGTGTGTGTGCGCCTGAAATCTGAATGAATGACACAGGAAACGACTGATGAGCGCCCAATGGCAGCCGTCAGTCGGCTCTACCCAGGTAGGCAGCCTGTTGTGTAAATGACCCCGTGTTTGTAAAGCGCTAAGAGCTTGGTCTCCGACCGAGGATAGGCGCTATAGAAGTATCCATATCAAATCAAATGAAATCAAATCAAGTGCATGCTGCACACGGGACCTCGGTTTATCGTCATATCCGAATGACTAGCACCCAGAACACTACTCACATTCTTTGGAGGGGATGGGAGGGGAAAAGGCGAGGGGTGGGGCGAGGCCGGGGGGGTTAAAAATCCCCGTCTGTATATGGGATTTGAACCCGTGAACTCTGGTTTCCACGACAAAGGCGTCACCACCAGACCACCGTTCCACTTTTTGCAAGTTCGGACAAACACTTCACCACTGTGTTGCGGTCGTTGCGGACAGGTTCCACTGTGGTAGGTCCTTGTTTTAATCCAAGCACCTTAAGTTTCTCACCTTGGTTCTGTGCGTCATTAAGTGAACTCTCTCTCTCTCTCTCTCTCTCCTTTCTCTCTCCCTCTCTTTCTCCCTCTCTTTCTCCCTCTCCTTCTCCCCCTCTCTCTCCCTCCTTCTCTCCCTCTCTCTCTGTCGATATATATCTCTCTATCTTTCCTTTCTCTCTCTCCTCTCTCTCTCTCTTTCTCTCATTCTCCTTCCCTTCCTCTCTCCCTCCATCCTCTCTCTCTCTT
>NC_134878.1:43075251-43097751 GCF_041734735.1 Babylonia areolata
CTTCCGAAGCAAATCTCATTAGGGTATCAGTCATTCGCGGTGAAATCCTACGTCCCACAGGTATTTCGATGCACCCGCTGCAACCGTTTGGGACACACCAAAAATGCGTGCCGAGCCAAACAAGTATGCGGAAGATGTGGTCTCCCTGGCCATGATGCTCACACCTGTGCGCATTCCAAAAAATGTGTGAATTGTCAAGGGAATCATGCCGCTTCTTTCCCTGGCTGCCCCGAGTATAAAATCAGAGTACTTGCCGGTAAAATAAAATCATCCAGTCATATGCCATATGTTGAAGCCATCGCTCTAGCCCGGGCACAGTCAGTGAACCAAGACGTAGACAGCCGGTCTCTAGCGGGCGAGGAAACAATTAAACCTACCACTAATAATCCAAAGTCATATGCATTAGCACTAAGAAATGGCATCACTAAATCTCCAGTCAGGGATATCCCGCCAACTGTAACTGCCAAGAACGTGCATGGAAAATCACTACATGGGTCCAAACACCCGTTGAAGACAGACAAGACAGACAAGGACAGGTTTACATTGGAAGATAGAACTGACAACACACAAGAAAATAACAAATCTGGCAAATCATCTAGCTGTTCAGAACAGTCAACACCATTACGGAAACATATCAGCTCACAGCAGTCTGCATCTGATCAAACATCAAGCTGTTCAGAACAATCAACACCATCCTGCAAAACCCCTGTCAATACACGTCAACCAACATTTGTGAAGACCAACCCCATTCAGAGAAAAGAATCAATCTCACCAGTGTCTGCAATTTCCGATCCTTCTGATTTTGTACTTGGAAGTATAATCACGTTTTTGGAAAACCTTTCTTATCAGTTTGTCAGCATCATGAAAAACATAACGGGCGTCATGACGTCCTCAATCTCTGAACTGAAATCAATATTGTCAAATTGCCGTGTGAATTCCAAATGAATGTATGTAAGGTAAATGTGTCTTTATTTTTTCTTTTCCTGAAGTACATTAGACAGATACTCTTTATTCTATGTATCTATTCACTTATGCAGACAGCAGGATGTAATGATGATGGGTGTGGCGCAGGCCTATTTCGTTTTTTGCAATGGAACTGTAGAAGTAAATGTAATTTTGACTATCTGATCCATTTTCTGCAAGATCACAACTATCATATAATTGCCCTCCAGTCCCTCAATTGTTATAAAAGCAATCTCCCTAAGTTAGAGGGTTACTTCTACCCTCCAGTTATTGATGAAACAGAGCGCAAAGGAAAAGTTAAAGTTGCAACCTATATTTCAGATTCAATCATATATAAAGCTAGAAAACCACCATGTTATAGTATAGACAAACGTTTGTATTCTTCAACTATAGAGCTTTCTGTCTTAGATAAAACATTAATTGTAGTTAACTGTTACTACCCTGATGGAGTTTCAAGAGGTGAAGCTGACTGGTTAATGGATTTAGATTTATCCCATAGCTGGATAATTCTAGGGGATTTTAATGCGCACCATGCCTTGTGGTCGGACAAAAATTGCGAATTCACAACCAACAATGAATATCTAGCGAATACCATAGTTCATTCTAACTTAACTATATTAAATGATGGTTCAATAACAAGAATCGCTGATCGGGCAGATCAAAAAAATTCTTCAATAGACATCTCTTTGGTGTCGACTGATATAAATCCATACTGTGAATGGCAAGTTCTCAAAACACCACTGGGGAGTGACCACCTTCCAGTTGAAATGGTATTATCTGTAAAACATGAGATCATAATTAAAGATAATACGGGGTTGAAATATAATGAAAAGAAAGCAAACTGGGATCTGTTTGGTAATATGCTGGCTTATTACTCTGCTGATTTAAATTTCAACACTGATGTTACATCACAAGAAGATTTAGAAATTTGTTATCGGTCTCTAAGGAATGTTATTCTGAAGGCTGCTGATGGTTCAATTCCAAAAGTAAAGTATATAGCCAATCCAAAACGGTCTGGTAATCCTTGGTGGAACAGCTCATGTGAAATAGCAGTCAATAAGAAAACAGAGGCTTTCAAAAACTGGCATAGGTATCGAAAAATCGAATCCAAAGAAAGAGTATCAGAACTGCACAACAAGTATAAACAGGCTAATAGTTTTAGTAATAAAACAGTGGCTGCTGCCAAAAAGATGTACTACACAAATCTGATTAACGACTGTACTAGCAACCCAACTGCCTCTTCAAAACTGTGGGGAGAAATAAAGCAAATAAAGGGTGTCTATAATCTTCCTGATCCTCCTTTGTATTAAAATGATATTGTGTATAAAACTAGGGAAGAGAAAGCCGAGTTATTTGCGGATACATTCCCAAAAATGAGTCAGACAGAATACTTGCCAACCTATGAGCAAAAGAGAAGGAAACAGTTTGAAGATATGAACTGCCCCTGTGAAATGGATAAGAATGATAGCAGTGCATCTTACATTAATGCAGACCTAACGCTGGGGGATCTATACCGTGCTCTCAATGCTGTTAAGTCAGGGAAAGTTGCGACAGGCTCAGATCCAATATCGTACAACATGATCAGACATTTTCCAAATATCTTTTTAAAAAGAGTGTTAGATTTTTTTCAGATTTGCTGGAATTCTGGTATCCTTCCAACTGATTGGAAGAAAGCAACCATAGTACCTATTCACAAACAAGGAAAACCTAAATCTAGCCCTTCCAGTTACCGACCTGTTTCGTTAACTCCCCATCTTGGGAAGGTTTTTGAGAGAATTTTGAAAACTAGATTAGAACACTTTCTGGAGAAGAAAGGAATTTTACCTACTTTCCAGGCTGGTTTTAGAAGAGGTAGGGGTGTTACTGATCATGTCGTCCATCTAACTTCTCATGTTAAGAAGGCACTCGCAAAGCGTCACTCCACGGTCGCAACTTTCTTTGATATTCATAGAGCCTATGACTCTGTGTGGCACTATAAATTGATTCATAAAGCAAATACAGTAGGGTTGGGAGGTCGATTTCTAAAATTTCTTAAGTCATTCTTATCCCAGAGGACATTCCAGGTGAGATTAGGGGGTATATTATCCAGATCAAGGTCCGTCAATATGGGTGTTCCCCAGGGAAGTGTGATTTCTCCCACTCTGTTTTCACTAATGCTTTATGATATGAAAAATATCAACACAAATGGTGCCACATTAGTAGCTTATGCAGATGACATAGCTCTCTGGAAGAATGTAAACTGTAATATTACAAAAAATACATCAAAACGAAATAAAATTATTAAGCATTTTCAAGATGCCATCGACAACATTGTGGAATATATGAAAGAAAGTGGTTTTCTCCTGTCTGCTGAAAAGACTGTTTTCGTCATATTTACTAAAAAGTTGATTGAATTTGAAGGTAGGGATGCTATTAAAATACAGGTAAATGATACTATCATATATCCGAATAAAGAGGTGAAATTTCTCGGTGTTATCTTCCATTATAAACTTTTTTGGACTAAGCATATAAACTACCTTATTGAGAAAGCGAGGAAGAAAATAGCTCTATTACGTGTGCTTTCTGGAATCCCTGTTATAAATTGTGGCAATAATCTGATCAATGCTACAATGGGACTAGTCCGCTCAATTATATCATATGGTCAGGAAATCTATTTCACTGCTTCAAACTCTGATCTTCATAAACTGACAAGTATTGATTCCTTAGCTTTTAAGATTGCACTTGGGTTACCGCGATGGGCTTCAATCGACAAAACATACAAAGAAGCTGGTGTTTTGCCATTACCTGAACACAGGAAATTATGTGCCTGTAACTACATGGTAAGGGCTAGAGCTGTTCCAAATTCGGTTGTCTCTGAAATTGATGAAGAAACGTACATCTGTAGAGAAATTCGTAACAAAGCTGTATACACGTCCTTGTTCGATTTTACTAAGTCAGTCTTTGAGAGTTGCAGTCTGCCTCTTTCCCAGATTGTGAAAATTCCGCATTGTTTTCATCCGCCTTGGCTGACTGAGCAAGCAAATATTATTTTTACATATGGACAATTAAAAAAGAGTGACAGTCCACTCATTATTGCCTCTCGGGCCAAAGAACTAATTAATACACGTTTCAAATATTACCTCCGTGTTTTCACAGATGGATCAATTAGTAGTAACTCTGAAGTTGGAGCCGCTTTTGTAATCCCCGAGCTTAACATTAAAAAGAGATTCCACTTAACTAAAGGTTGTTCAATTTTTACTGCTGAATTGTTTGCAATTCTGATGGCTTTCACCTTTTTTAGTGATATGCCTCTTGTGCCTGCAAAAATCCTTATACTGTCTGATTCAAAATCAGCATTGATGGCTTTAAATAATCAATCTTCATCTGAACGAGCAGATATTATGTACGAAATTTTGTATTTAATCCACCAGTTAATTATGCGAGGCTCCGACATTTCACTCTTGTGGGTTCCTGGACATTCTAATCTTCGTGGCAACGAAATGGCCGATTTTTGTGCCAAGGAAGCGGCATCGAACAATTCAGATTCAATCAATCACAATATTCCTATTTCTGTTTCTGAAGCTTGTACTATTCTCTCAACATATATCTGGAATTTCAGACAGAAACAGTTCTTAGAAAACTCAAAAAAGAAGCTCTGGTGGGATCTCTCTCTTCCAGCAAGAAAAGGCACTAACCCCCCAGGATCAATTTCCACAAGAAACTTGACACACAGGCTAAGAACTAATGCATGGTTATGCAGATTTTTGAAACCGTCACCACTATGTATTTGTGATAAGACCCTTGACATCCCACATTTTTTGCTCGAATGTCCAGATACACATTTACATTTCAAACCCCTTCATGATATGATTACATCCTTTAATCTTCCATTAGTCATGTCCAGCGTTTTTCACCCTAGCAAAGAAAATGGTTGGTCTCTGACAAAAACCGCAGTTGACCTAATTAAAAGCCATCCAATTGGTCGGTTTTTCTAATTTGTTTCATCCCCTTTCTGTTGCAGAGGTTCCCCTCTGTTTTATTTAATCCAAAATAGTGTTTCGTTTTGGGTGATAGCGTCAGATTTACTTGTAGAGCAAAGTTCCCATTATTCTAATTAGTGGAACTGTTCGACCCTAACATGTAATATGTCGTCTTGATTACATTACGAAACCTTAATTTGATGAGAAAGAGTGAGAGACAGTGTGAATGTGTGTGTGTGTGTGTGTGTGTGTGTGTGTGTGTGTGTGTGTGTGAGTGAGTGGGCAGGGGAATGAGGTAGGGGAATTATAATGGGCATTTGTGTGCATGCATGGATGTATGTAGAGAGAGGGTGGGGGAGAAACGTATGTGAGTATGTGGGTGCGTTAGAATATTTTTTGGAGATAATGATATTAATGAAATTTGGTACCTTGATTTGTTAAATATGTTTGTTTGTTTGTTTGTGTGTGTGTTGTTTTTTTTTAAATTTTATTTTATTTTATTTTATTTTTTTAAATCATACCTTCCTCAAATCAGAATTTCCTTGTGTTGCTCAGTTAATATTTTATTCAAATGGTTGCGAAAATGTCAGTACAACAAACAGTTAATCTGACAATAAATGGTTTCAGTCAGTGTGTGTGTGTGTGTGTGTGTCTGTGTGTCTGTGTGTCTGTGTGTGTCTGTGTGTGTTCGTTTGTTTTTGTTTCGTTTTGTGTTGTTTTGTTTTGTTTTGGACAAGACAAAGTTATGAGGCGTTGAAAGATTTTTTTCTTTTTGTCTGTGAGGGGACAGGGGTTCAGTTTGGACAAGACAAGACATGTTTAATTCACACACACACACACACACACACACACACACACACACACACACACACACACACACACACACACACACACACACACACACAACCGTTGAATTTAAGTATTTATCCGAAATGTGTGCATGTTTTCCTCCCTCCTCTCTTCTTTCTTGTCTCTAAATACCTCACTGATGCTGCTTCTACTACTACACAAGCATTTTCTTAACTTTTCTTTTTCACTTTTGGGCGCGCCGGCCCAAGATTCGAACTCACAACCTTCTGATGGCTAACTCTGCTCTCTGTCTACTCCGCCACCCCGTTATCCGGAAAAGGTTACGGGCAAAATAAAAAATAATAATTATCTTCATGAACTGCATTCAGAATGCCTGTACTCAAAACCTGAACTGCAAAAAAAGAAAAAGATGACTACGAAGAAGGATGCGTAGAAGGAGAAGAAAGAGGACAGAAAGAGTGAGGAAGTCGAAGGAGAAAGAGGAGAGAAAGACGAAGGAGAAAGAGGAGAGAAAGATCGAGGAAGGCGAAAGAGGAGATGGATGGGAGGAGAAAGGATAATGCATTTCCTGATTGTCCCCTGTTAGAAGGGAGGTAAACCAGAGTAGCAACAAATAGCAGGAGTTATTTCGATTGCCTCCCATTTTTGCATGCAGTCGGACATTTCGGACCTGATCACACACACACACACACACACACACACACACGCGCGCGCGCGCGCGCGCGCGCGCGCGCGCGCGTGTGTGTGTGTGTGTGTGTGTGTGTGTGTGTGTGTGGTCAGGTCCGAAATGTCCGACTGCATGCAAAAATGGGAGGCAATCGAAATAACTCCTGCTATTTGTTGCTCATACACACGCACTTGCATACACACACGTGCACACACGCACACGCACATTTGCATACACACACGCACACACTCAAACACACACGCACACACACGCACAAGCACACGCACACACACCCACATGCATGCACACACACACGCGCGCGCGCGCGCGCACACACACACACACACACACACACACACATATACACACACACACGCGCGCGCGCGCGCGCGCTCAGCTGACGTTCAGCCCCATGCAAGCCTACATGCAAACGTGTGGATGATGTGAGACGGATACAGAGAGACAGACAGACAGACAGAGAAAAGGACAGATAAGACAGAGAGAAAGAGACAGACAGACGGATGGACAGACATAGAGGAAGAGACAGACAGACGGACAGAGACTGACAGATACAGAGAGAGACAGACAGTGAGAAAACAGTAGGAGAGTGTCAGGCAGAGAGACAGTGAGATAGAGACAGAGATAGAGACAGTGAGATAGAGACACAGTGAGATAGAGACAGAGATAGAGACAGTGAGATAGAGACAGAGAGACAGTGAGATAGAGACAGTGAGACAGAGACAGAGATAGGGACAGAGAGATAAAGACAGTTATATAGAGACAGTGAGATGCTGACAGTGAGACAGAGACAGTGAGGTAAAGACAGAGACAGTGAGATAGAGACAGAAAGATAGAGACGGAGAGATAGAGACAGTGAGATAGAGACAGAGACAGTGAGATAGAAACAGTGAGATAGAGACAGAGATAGAAACAGTGAGATAGAGACAGAGAGACAGTGAGATAGAGACAGAGAGACAGTGAGATAGAGACAGAGATAGGGACAGAGAGATAAAGACAGTTATATAGAGACAGTGAGATGGTGACAGTGAGATAGAGACAGTGAGATAGAGACAGATAGAGACAGTGAGATAGAGACAGATAGAGACAGTGAGATAGAGACAGATAGACAGTGAGATGGAGACAGAGATAGGATCAAAGAGATAGAGAGACAGAGATAGAGACAGAGAGAGAGAAAGAGACAGAGAGACAGGGACAGAGACAGAGGGACAGAGAGAAAGAGAAAGAGACAGACAGATAGGGACAGAGAGATAGACACATCCAGAAAGACAGACAGAGGTACACACAGAGAAAGAAAGAGAGACAGAGAGAGAAACAGAGAGAGAGAGGGAGAGAGAGAGGGGGGAGAGACAGAGAAACAGATAGAGAGAGAGAGAAAGAGAGAAAAAAAAAAGACAGAGAGAGAAAAAAACAGAGAGAGAAAAAAACAGAGAGAGAGGGGCGGGGGAGGGGAGAGAAAGGGGAAGAGAGAAAGAGAAGCAATACATCAAACACACACAAAGTCCAACATGTAACGTTTGATTTATTCTGACATGACATGGACACACACACACACACACACACACACACACACACACACACACACAATGACAATAAATCATAGAAATTACAAATATTGTATTACAACTTGTCACATGATATACACCCTCGTACTCAGCTAGCAAAAACAGGTCACCACGGAATGACCCCAAATACGTCATCATGGGTTCGTCGCCAAAATGACACGTTCAGGAACAAGTATGATAATGAATGATAGCCAGTCGTGTCCGACAACGACCACCACCAGAACAGCAAAGGAAGCATATGCTTTCCGGACTGTCTGGGCTAGAATTTTATTACAGTCTTGCCCAAGTTACATCCCCCACTACTATCTCGATGAAGAGAGATTTAGGACGGTTCCCAAAGGCCAGCTAGCCCCCGAGGCTGCAGCACTAAGAGCCAGTGCAAAATAGCCTCCTTATTTCAGCCATTGTTCTTCACAAAAGACTAAGCTGGAATTGACTTTTCACTGCAGTTGAGGTAACCAGTGCTCACACAGTTCTCAATTTGCTGTTGGCTCAACTGTAGAGTTATGTCAATCTGTGATATAAGCCGAGCGTGGAGTGATGGCCTAGAGGTAACGCGTCCGCCTAGGAAGCGAGAGAATCTGAGCGCGCTGGTTCGAATGACGGCTCAGCCGCCGATATTTTCTCCCCCTCCACTAGAGAGACCTTGAGTGGTGGTCTGGACGCTAGTCATTCGGATGAGACGATAAACCTACGACTTGTGTGCAGCATGCAATTAGCGCACGTAAAAAAACAACCCACGGCAACAAAAGGGTTGTTACTGGCAAAATTCTGTAGAAAAATCCACTTCGATAGGAAAAACAAATAAAACTGCACGCAGGAAAAAATACAAAAAATGGGTGGCGCTCTCAGTGTAGCGACGCGCTCTCCCTGGGGAGAGCAGCCCGAATTTCACACAGAGAAATCTGTTCCAACAAAATGAACAAGCATATACCACCGCAGTCAGCATTCCGGTCAGCCAAGGCCAACAATTGCATCATGAATTAATCATATATATATATGCATAATCATATATATATATATATATATATATATATCATGTATGTGTGTGTGTGTGCCCATAATAGGTCTAGACTGACAACATAAACGAAGAAATCAAATGAGGAGATACATATATACATCTGAAGTATTTGATACATCAAAGAAAAAATATTCTCCCTACACACACACACACACACACACACACACACGAATCTGATGCCGTTTTTCATTAAGAAGCACCACAACACCACACCCCAGCGCTTAAAAAAAAAAAGATCCTAATTAATTAAGGGCGCGACAAGACAATACCTAAACACACACCCTGATATCTGCACTACCCTTCTCCTGCCCCTCCCCCCCCCTGCCCGTCCCTCTCTGTCTCTCTGTCTTACTCTGTGTCTGTCTGTCTGCCCCCCCCCCCCCCCTCTCTCTCTCTCTCTCTCTCTGTTATCCACGTGATTTTTGTTTTTTTCTCTGCTTACTTTGAACTCATCATTACTTTTTTTGTCCCGAGGGCTTGATGTAAAGAAGCATGCAATGCTGATTCCATTTTCCTCATTAGGACACCATGTCCTTTGAGCTGAGCTATTTGAGTGAATTCTTCTTTTCGTGCTATTGTCAAGCGCATAGAGCTTCAAGAAAATGCGCTAAAGCAAGATGTTTTAAGAGATATATAAAGAAATTGATTAAACAACGTTGTTATGGTGATTGTCATGGTTCACGCATAGAGCTCCAAGGAAATGTACTATAGCAAGATGTCTTTAGAGATATATAAATTAATCAGTTAATGAACTAAACAACTTCGTTGCCGTCACCGTAATTGTCATTTGTTTCACGTTGTTACCGGAACATTCCGTACACGGAGGCCGTTTCCGTCTTATTCCCGGTACAGTCCGTATACGGACGCCGTGCAGAAGAGCGACTTGTTCTGGTAGGTGTAGGCCGCATAGCTGTCCAGCCGGACGTCCCAGGCACAGCGCGACGTGATGACCACCCCCTGGTCAAGCCGCTGACCGATGACCACCGTGCTGACCAGTTTGTAGCGAGGGTCGAAGCCCAGCTGCTTGACCCTGTCCTTCAGCTCCTCGCTCAGCACTTTGCTCATGGTGGCTGTGAACTTGGGGTTGAACTGGAAGCCGTCTAGGTGCTTCTCCAGCGTCTCCTGTTGGGTTTTTTTGTTGTTGTTGTTGTTGTTTTTGGGTGGGTGGGTGTGGGTGGGTAAAGGGTGGTGGTGTTGGTAGGTGGGTATAGGGGTAGTGGGTGTGTTGGGGGGGGGGGGATGTGTGTGGGTGTGGGTGGGTGGGTGGGGGGGTGGATGTGGTAGTGTTTGTGTGTGTGTGTGTGTGTGTGTGTGTGGTTGATTTGTGTGGGGTATGTATGTGTGTGTGGAGGTTGGAGGTATGGACGTTGTGGGGGTGGGGGAGGGGTTGTCGGGGATGAGGTTGTGTGTGTGGGTGAGGGGGGTGGGAGGTGGGAAGCACGAGTATGGAAAATGTTGTGGATGAGGGTGGATTGGGTGGGGGGTAGGAGTGGGAGGAGAGTAGAGGGAAGGTAGGGGTTGTATTTAGGAGTGGTGGGGGGGAGGGGGAGAGAAAAAGTGAGATTAGTTGTTTCGTTTGTCTTTCTTTCTTTTGCTGATCATTCATTCGTCTATGCATTGTGACTGAATCTGAGGGCCCCGGGTTCGAATCTCGGTAACGGCGCCTGGTGGGTAAAGGGTGGAGATTTTTCAGATCTCCCAGGTCATCATATGTGCAGACCTGCTTGTGCCTGAACTCTCCCCCCACTCCCCTTCGTGTGTGTACGCACGCAGGAGATCAAATACCCACGTTAAAGATCCTGTAATCCATGTCAGCGTCCGGTGGGTTATAGAAACAAGAACATATCCAGCATGCACCCCCACCCCACCCCCCGAAATCGTAACATGGCTGCCTACATGGCGGGGTAGATAAACAAAAGGGTCATACACGTGAAGTGTTACATGTCTGTCTGAGTGTGTATGTGTGTGTGCCAGAAATCTAATTAAATGACAGAGGAAACGAATGATGAGCGCCCAATGGCAGCCGTCAGTCGGCTCTACCCGAAGTGGGCAGTCTTGTGTAAATGACCCCGTGTTTGTAAAGCGCTTAGAACTTGGTCTCCGACCGAGGATAGTCGTCAGATAAGTATCCATATCAATCAATCACTCTACTATTACAACCACCCCCACCCTCCTTTTCTCCCTCCCCTCCCCCCCACCTTACTATACCTCTCCAACCTCTCTCGCCTCCATCCAGCCACACCTCCCTCCCCTACTCACTTCCTTTTGCATATTCAGGGGGTGGTGGTGGTTATGTAATCATATCCCAGAAACTTTGAAAACCGAACAAAATTTTCAAAAATTCAAATCTAACTTTCATAAGTATATACCTAATGAATCTTTCCAAACTTGCCACCTCTTTATCCTAAAAATGTTCTGATTATGTTTTCAATATCGTTGATATTTTATGGATATAGAAAATGATGTTTGCTATAAATTCACTTTCAATGTTCCATCTTTGTCAATCTAACTCTCCTTTTTTTCTTTTTCTTTTTCTTTATGATTTGATCTTTTCAACGATAGTCTCTCGTTGTGTCGTACTTAATTAGGTAATTAATGTAATGCTTTCATTTTCTTATGTAATTGCATGTGTGTGTGTGTGTGTATGTGTGTGTGTGTGTGTGTGTGTGTTTTGCCTTTGCTTTTTTCTGTTTTCTGTTTGTTTGTTTGTTGTTGTTTGGGGGGAAAGGGGGTAGGGGTGGGGTGGAGGGGTCCTTTGCTTTTTTTCTTTTCGTTTTAAGCTTCCTTCATCCCTCTCCCTTCAGAAACTAACACCACCACCTCCACCACCATCACTGTCATCACAACCACCCAACCTTCCCTAATTAAAAAAAAAAAAAAAAAGAATAAAAAGATTATGATAGGAGGGATGGATGGGAGAAGAGGGGTTGGGGGGGGGGGGGTCGGTAGCTGTGATGGTGTTGGTTGTTGTAAGATAAGATAAGATAAGGTAAGACAGGATAAGAAGATAGGAATAACTTTATCACCTCATAAAGACAAATTGCCATCAGGTGCGGCAAGACAAATGTAGACAATTACTCGACCCAAAAAACATTAAATCAAGAATTAATTGATTAGAAAAGATTCAATAAACATATAGGATATTCATTAAAAAACAAAACAAAACAAAAAACAACTATTGAATTTTTTTTTCCACTCAAAATATTGTAATTAATCAATTTTGCAACCAAGGTTGTCACTGCATGTATCGGAAGATACGATATATCGTATATTGACCAGACACGAACATTGCACAATTTCCTATTGCACACTCATCCTGCATTGCGGACACTGTCACACATATCAAAATCAAGTAAAATGATTATCTAAGGAAATTTCAACAGTGCAACCTATTACTATTGTCGTTGTTGTTGTCGTTGTTGTTTTGTACCTATGTCACACCAACCAACCACAGCCACCCTCAACAACCCCTCTCCCTCCTTCCCCAACCCCCGCTCCCCTCCAATTCTCCCTCCTCCTCCTCCCCCCCCCCTCCCCTCCCCCTCCCCCCTTCCATTACCTTGATGATGACATGGACCCGTGGAGCCAGGAAGCGTTGTTGAGGTTCCATTCGGTAGGTGGGTTCCAGCTGTTTAGGGGGGCCGGGCACCTGCATGGCGGAGACCTCCCTTCCTCCAGCCCCGTCCACCCCCAACCCCCCTCCCCCTCCTCCTCCTCCTCCTGACGACCGCACACCTATACACATGCACACACGCGCGTATACATCCATACACACACACACGCACACACACACACAAACACACACACATGTACACACACAGAGACATGTACACACACGTAACATGGCTGCCTACATGGCGGGGTAGATAAAAAAAAGGGTCATACACGTGAAGTGTTACATGTTTGTCTGCGTGTGCATGTGTACGTGCCTGAAATCTGATTAAATGACAGAGGAAACGAATGATGAGCGCCCAATGGCAGCCGTCAGTCGGCTCTACCCGAAGTGGGCAGCCTGTTGTGTAAATGACCCCGTGTTTGTAAAGCGCTTAGAACTTGGTCTCCGACCGAGGATAGTCGTCAGATAAGTATCCATATCAATCAATCAGTCAACTATTACAACCACCCCCACCCTCCTTTTCTCCCTCCCCTCCCCCCCCCCCCCCCCCTCCCCCCCCCCCCTACCTTACTATGCCTCTCCCACCTCTCTCGCCTCCCTCCAGCCACACCTCCCTCCCCTACTCACTTTCTTTTGCATATTCAGGGGGTGGTGGTGGTTATGTAATCATATCCCAGAAACTTTAAAAACCGAACAAAATTTTCAAAAATTCAAATCTAACTTTCATAAGTATATACCTAATGAATCTCTCCAAACTTGCCACCTCTTTATCCTAAAAATGTTCTGATTATATTTTCAATATCGTTGATATTTTATGGATATAGAATATGATGTTTGCTATAAATTCACTTCCAATGATCCATCTTTGTCAATCTAACTCTCCTTTTTTTTTCTTTTTCTTTTTCTTTATGATTTGATCTTTTCAACGATAGTCTCTCGTTGTGTCGTACTTAATTAGGTAATTAATGTAATGCTTTCATTTTCTTATGTAATTGCATGTGTGTGTGTGTGTGTATGTGTGTGTGTGTGTGTGTGTGTGTTTTGCCTTTGCTTTTTTCTGTTTTCTGTTTGTTTGTTTGTTGTTGTTTGGGGGGAAAGGGGGTAGGGGTGGGGTGGAGGGGTCCTTTGCTTTTTTTCTTTTCGTTTTAAGCTTCCTTCATCGCTCTCCCTTCAGAAACTAACACCACCACCTCCACCACCATCACTGTCATCACAGCCACCCAACCTTCCCTAATTAAAAAAAAAAGAATAAAAAGATAATGATAGGAGGAGGGAGGGATGGGAGAAGAGGGGTTGGTGGGGGGGGGTGTCGGTAGCTGTGATGGTGTTGGTTGTTGTAAGATAAGATAAGGTAAGACAGGATAAGAAGATAGGAATAACTTTATCACCTCATAAAGACAAATTACCATCAGGTGCGGCAAGACAAATGTAGACAATTACTCGACCCCAAAAAACATTAAAACAAGAATTAATTGATTAGAAAAGAATCAGTAAACATATAGGACATTCATTAAAAAAACAACAAAAAACTATTGAATATTATATATATGTTTTGTTTTGTTTTTCACTCAAAATATTTTAATTAATCAATGTTGCAAACATATTGAAAGACACCAAGGTTATCACTGCATGTATTGATTTAAGATAAGATACGATATATTGTATATTGACCAGACACGAACATTGCACAATTTCCTATTGCACACTCATCCTGCATTGCGGACACTGTCACACATATCAAAATCAAGCAAAATGATTATCTAAGGAAATTTCAACAGTGCAACCTATTACTATTGTCGTCGTCGTTGTCGTTGTTGTTTTGTACCTATGTCACACCAACCAACCACAGCCACCCTCAACAACCCCTCTCCCTCCTTCCCCAACCCCCGCTCCCCTCCAATTCTCCCTCCTCCTCCTCCCCTCGCCCCCCCTCCCCCTCCCCCCTTCCATTACCTTGATAATGACGTGCACCCGTGGAGCCAGGAAGCGTTGTTGAGGTTCCATTCGGTAGGTGGGTTCCAGCTGTTTAGGGGGGCCGGGCACCTGCATGGCGGAGACCTCCCTTCCTCCAGCCCCGTCCACCCCCAACCCCCCTCCCCCTCCTCCTCCTCCTCCTGACGACCGCACACCTATACACATGCACACACGCGCGTATACATCCATACACACACACACGCACACACACACACAAACACACACACATGTACACACACAGAGACATGTACACACACACACACACACACACATGTACACACACAGAGACATGTACACGCACACACACACACACACACGCGTGTACATCCACACACAAACACACACACATGTACACACACACGCTGGTGATCATCATCATCATCGTCGTCATCATTAATAGTGACAATAATATGAATAATAAAACTTCAATGAAACCAAGAAGATGAAGAAAGAAAGAAAGAAACAAACAAACAAACAAACAAAAAAGAAAGAAAGAAACAGGGAAAAAAATCAAAGAAATCACCAGCAACACCAACATTATCATCATCATCATCATGTAATCATTGTTTACATATATATGCTATCTTTCTCATTTTTATCAGTACAAGCACCAGCAGCGATAGTAGTAGCAGCATTATTATTATCATTATCATCATCATTATCTGCAGCAGCAGCAGCAGTAGCAGTAGTAGTATTGTTGTTGTCGTTGTCATTATGGTCATGGTCATCAACTTTAGCATTATCATTATCATTAGGTTTTGAGACTGTTTCATTCTTCTTCATCATCATCATCACCCATCATCATGGTCATTAGTAGTATTAGTAGTAGTGTTCTCATCATCTTCGCCATCATCATCATCACCCATCATCATGGTCATTAGTAGTATTAGTAGTAGTGTTCTCATCATCTTCGCCATCATCATCATCACCCATCATCATGGTCATTAGTAGTATTAGTAGTAGTGTTCTCGTCATCTTCGCCATCATCATCATCAGTCACCATCACCACCAACAAACCCCCCACCGTCGGGCGCAATAGCCGAGTGGTTAAAGCGTTGGACTTTCAATCTGAGGGTCTCGGGTTCGCACACACACAGAAAACTGAGTATGGCTGCCTACATGGCGGGGTTGAAAAAAAAAAATGAAAAAAAAAAGGTCATACACGTAAAAGCCCACTTGAATGTGAACGTGGGAGTTGCAGCCCACGAACGAAGAAGAAGAAGACGAAGGAGAAGAAGAAGAAGAAGAAGAAGAAGAAGACGGAGACGAAGACGAAGAAGAAGAAGAAGACGGAGACGAAGACGAAGAAGAAGAAGAAGACGGAGACGAAGAAGAAGAAGAAGACGGAGAAGAAGAAGACGGAGACGAAGAAGAAGAAGAAGACGGAGAAGAAGAAGACGGAGACGACGAAGAAGAAGAAGAAGAGGAGGAGGAGGAGGAATAAGAAGAAGACGAAAACGAAAACGAAGAAGAAGAAGAAACCCACCCCCACACCCCCATCCCACCGCCTCACCCCCACTGACCGTGCTGTCTCCTGCCCTTGCTGCCTGCAGTGTCTGGCACTCGGGGGGACGGTCTCCGGCCTGCAGCTGGCACCACGGGGAACACGCTCTTCTTCCTCCCCCCGGCCCCTCCTCCCCCTGCCCCTGCCCTCCCCTCCTCCCCCGCCACCACCACCCCACGGGCACTGCCGCCGCCGCCACCGCCGCCGCCACTGCTGTGACGCTGCGTCATCAATGATGACTTGCGCATGATGACGTTGTCGTGTTCCACCGAGGACCACCAAGTGTCTCTCACATCGAAACTTGAGACTTGTGACAGAAGAAACAGAACATATAATCTTTTCTCCTTCTTCTTCTTCTTCTTCTTCTTCTTCTTCTTCTTCTTCTTCTCTCCCCCCGGCACCCCTTCCCTTAGAGCATCTAGTGCTAAGTTATCAATGCATTACTGGTATAGGTCTTTGTCCCTCACAGTCTCAGTCACAAGTTTAAACAATCTCGACTCATTAGTTACTAGTATAGTCACAAGTTTAAACAATCTCGACTCCGGCATTAGTTACTAGTATAGTCACAAGTTTAAACAATCTCGACTCATTAGTTACTAGTATAGTCACAAGTTTAAACAATCTCGACTCATTAGTTACTAGTATAGTCACAAGTTTAAACAATTTCGACTCATTAGTTACTAGTATAGTCACAAGTTTAAACAATTTCGACTCATTAGTTACTAGTATAGTCACAAGTTTAAACAATTTCGACTCATTAGTTACTAGTATAGTCACAAGTTTAAACAATCTCGACTCATTAGTTACTAGTATAGTCACAAGTTTGAACAATTTCGACTCATTAGTTACTAGTATTGTCACAAGTTTAACGAACACGACCTATAGGTTACTAATATAGTCAGAAGTCCAAATAAACTCGACCTATACGCTACTAGTATAGTTTAAACTCGACTCATGCCTTACTAGTATAGTCACAAGTTTAAACAAACTCGACCCATACGTTCTTGTATAGTCACAAGTTTGAACAAACACGACCCATACGTTCTTGTATAGTCACAAATTTGAACAAACTCGACCCATACGTTCTTGTATAGTCACAAGTTTGAACAAACACGACCCATACGTTCTTGTATAGTCACAAATTTGAACAAACTCGACCCATACGTTCTTGTATAGTCACAAATTTGAACAAACTCGACCCATACGTTCTTGTATAGTCACAAGTTTGAACAAACACGACCCATACGTTCTTGTATAGTCACAAATTTGAACAAACTCGACCCATACGTTCTTGTATAGTCACAAATTTGAACAAACTCGACCCATACGTTCTTGTATAGTCACAAATTTGAACAAACACGACCCATACGTTCTTGTATAGTCACAAATTTGAACAAACTCGACCCATACGTTCTTGTATAGTCACCAGTTGGAACAAACACGACCCATACGTTACTAGTATAGTCACCAGTTCAAATAAACTCGACCCATACGTTACTAGTAGTCACAAGTTTAAACAAACACGACTCATTAGTTACTAGTACAGTCACAAGTCTAAACAACCTCGACCCATACGTTACTGGTATAGTCACAAGTTTAAACAAACACGATCCACATGTTACTGGTATACTTGAAATAACTATGCAATTGACACGTTCTGTAGAAACAGGTGCTGTTGCATAGCCAGGCAAACACAGAGAACACGCGCGCGCGCGCGCACACACACACACACACACACACACACACACACACACACACACACACACACACACACACACACACACACACAAACACACACACACGAATCAGCTAGCTGGATTCCGTCACTTCCAAACACAGCCCGAAAGGGAAAATGACGAGAGACACAAAAGGTAAATGGAGTAGGCCACTCTCTCAGTCTCTGCACCGTGAGGCCACAAAATTAATCTCAAAGAAGCTGTTGCAACGAAGGGATAATCTCATAATCGTAAGCTGTCGAGTCATGCATTAAAGCGATGCATACTGTTGAGTGTTCACCTTAACGTTATACGATACCCAAGCTATGGTATGGTTAAAGAGGGGGTGGGGTGGGGGTTTTTGGGGGGGTGGGTGGGGGGGGGTGGGGGGGGTTAAAAATGGTTTATTATCGGTAGCTTATTTTGCATTTCTCAAAAAAAGGTCAAAGGGAAAAGTGTCTTATTTGTGTGTGTGTTTGTGTGTGTGTGTGTGTGTGTGTGTGTGTGTGTGTGTGTGTGTGTGTGTGTGTGTGTGTAAGAATCTGACAAGGGTGCGTCATTTTCATATTCAACATAAAATTGCCAGTTTCTTTCGTCGAGTCTCCTTTTTTTTCTCTTTTTTTTTTCTTTGTTTGTTTGTTTTTTGTTTGTTTGTTTAATCTATGGACTGTTGTGTAAGGATTATAGGAGGGGGTTGTTTTGTTTCTTTACACCTGTCACACATGACGCCTTGAAAGAAAGAAGAGAGAGAGGGGGAGGGAGGAGAGGTGGGGGGTGGGGGGGCGGTAAATAGATAAATGGGTAAATAGACAGAGACAGACAAACAGGATGACAGAAAGACGGAGAGACAGTCTGACGGGACAGAAAGAGTGGGACCAACAGACTCGCAGAGACGCAGGAAAGAGAGACAGAGACAGACAGACAGACAGACAGACACAGGGTGCTGGCGAAGAATGATACTGGAAGAGTTTGGTACGTAACATGCCTACTGAATCGCCGATGCAGAATAATCATTGCCGGAAGGGTAGTTTCCCCAGTTCGTACTAAGCCGTAGCAATACCTATATGCCTAACATAATTATGTCCATGCACAAAAAGCTGCCGTTCTGTGCGTTTGTCTGGGTGAGTTTAAGTAACCATCCTGGCTTCAGCAGTACTGAACAAACTGCCATTCTCAGTCCATCGCGTGGCTTCCCCGGCTCAGTTTGAATCAAAAGTCGTTCAAACAACACCTCTTGCCTTCTGCCTACCATCTTATTGACTGACGAACTTCTTCAACCTGTGCGTGTACGTCTGAACATAATAGAATAGAATAGAATAGAATATTCTTTATTATTATAAAATCTTGAAGTTTATAAGACACAATAAAACATAAACATGAGCATGTTAAGAAGAAAAACATTCGTGAACAGATTTCGCCAGCTTTGTCTCTGTGTGTTTGTGTGAATGTTGTGTGTGTGCATGCTTGTTTGCGTATTATAATCATGTCGTATTTGAATGCAAGTATGTATATTAATGTATACGCATGACTTTTGTATTGTATTGTATTGTATTGTATTGTATTCAGTTGTATTATATTTCTCTTTTTATCACAACAGATTTCTCTGTGTGAAATTCGGGCTGCTCTCCCCAGGGAGAGCGCGTCGCTACACTACAGCACCACCCATTTTTTTGTATTTTTTCCTGTGTGCAGTTTTATTTGTTTTTCCTATCGAAGTGGATTTTTCTACAGAATTTTGCCAGGGACAACCCTTTTGTTGCCGTGGGTTCTTTAACGTGCGCTAAGTGCATGCTGCACACGGAACCTCGGTTTATCGTCTCATCCGAATGACTTGCGCCCAGACCACCACTCAAGGTCTAGTGGAGGGGGGGGGAGAAACAGCGCGCTCAGATTCTCTCGCTTCCAAGGCGGACGTGTTACCTGCAGGCCATCACTCCACATATTTTATTGTAAACGCCACGAGCTTCTTGTCTGTGGGAAGTGTGAGCATCAGTCTGTGTTATCATTATTGTAATTTACTCATTGGAAAACTTGATCAGTCATTAGAGTCAGTGACATGGGGACGGTGTTGTTGTTTGTTTTGTTCAGGTTATCGCACGGACAGTGGTACTGACTAGACGCTGCACATTACAAGTAGGAATGGCGCTGACGAGGCGGACACAAGCTGAATTTGTCAGCATGAATTGCACAGACCTCTGCCAGCAAATAAAACAAAAAATGTTTGACACGTCCGCACGGCTCATTTCCGGTCCGACGGCACGCACGTAAAAATTATGGCACACACGCACGATTATTTTTGTCTGTTATTGCGTGCGTGCGTGTCTGTGTCAGTATGATCCCCCACCACCCTCTACCTCCCCCCCCCCCCCCCCCCCACCCCCCACCCTTCAGCGTTGTTACTGTCAGTGATTAGAAAGAGCGATTTGTTGTGTCCAAACAGGAGGGACGACACATGCAAGGTGAACTCCAGCACATATATAGGGGAGAGTGTTCATGCCAACCGGCAAGTTTGACATGTTTCTTGGTTGCTTCCCTTGCATCAGCACAACGTATACCCTTCCCCCCCCTTCCTCACTCTCTCTCTCTCTCAGACACACACACACACACACACACACACACACACACACACACACACATGTAAACACAGACGCACTTACCTTTTATTCTCTGACTCACACATACTAACACACAATTCTTGTTCGATGACACACACCAACCAGGTCACGCCTACAGATAGGAATAGTAAATAGAAATCCGTGACTGCAAGAGCTACCTGAAAAAAGATTGGCGTTCCGTGTGAGTGTCACCATGAGTGTCAGGTCAGGGGTCGGAAGGGAAGAAAGTGGCATGGTTCGTGATGATGATGATGACAGGCGTGAGAGAATGTGTGTGTGTGTGTGTGTGTGTGTGTGTGTGTGTGTGTGTGTGTGTGTGTGTGTGTGTGTGTTCGTTTGTATGACTTGACTTGACTTGACTTCATTTATTGTCATAAAATCCCGAAGGATTAATAGACACAACAAAGAACAAAGGGAACAAAGAAATAAACGGTCATCTAATACGCATGCACTGAAATACATAGTTGGCAAGTGTTTTTTGACAGTCATCGCAGGTGAATAAATCACTTGGTTTTAGTATATTGTTTTGTATTTTTCTAGAGATCACATTTGATTGATGATCATACTGCTGTATAGTAGTGATTAGATGGTTTCGCAAATTATGAAATAAGATACACGAATCTAAGAAATGCAATTCATCTTCAACAACTTCACATACAGCACATAACCTCTCTTCTCTGGGAATGTTTGCATATCTTCCTCGTTCGATGTTTAAATAATGTGCGCTTATTCTGAGTTGACAAAGAGCTTGTTTGTGAGCAGGATCGATTTTATCAGTTAGATAATTCTCAATTTGATAATCGTTTCTTTTAATTTTGTTGTAGAAGTCTAATCTACTGTATTCAGTTTTTCTCTGTTTCCAGAATTGTACATATCTATTTCTTAGTTGTTGGCGTAATGTAAATTTAAGTCTGCTGTTACTAAATGTCGACTGATTATTCCAAACATGACCTAATCCTACATTGTGAAGAATATTCTTTACAAATTGTATCCATGGATTTTCAATTGTGTCTGGTTGGTTCATCATCGACATACAGACCTTTTTGATATGGCTATCATTATGTGCATCCAGAATATGAGTCCAGTGGTCAAGAACTCTGCATGCAATATGAATTCCAACTGGAAATCTGCCCAGTTCGGCTAGAGTTGGCAGATTCATTGTTTTAGAATGTACCCCTAGAAGCAGTTTGCAAAATTTTATATGCATTTGTTCATGTGAATGTTTCGAAGAAATACAATTTCTAAAGAAATCTGTCATTCCTGTATTGAATGAATTGGTAGTTTTTGTTTCAGCCCATGGGAACCAAATATCGGATCCATATGATAATATATGTGTGTGTGTGTGTGTGTGTGTGTGTGTGTGTGTGTGTGTGTGTGTGTGTGTGTGTGTGTGTTTCTTTGTTCGCTTGTGTGTGTGAGTGTGTGTGTTTTCGTTTGCGTGTATGTGCGCGCGTGCGTGCGTGCGTGCGTGTGTGTGTGTGTGTGTGTGTGTGTGTGTGTGTGTAAGTGTAAGTGTGAGAGAGAGAGTGTGTGTGTGTGTGTGTGTGAGTGTGTGTGTATGTGTGTGTGTGTGTGTGTGTGTGTGTGTGTGTGTGTGTGTGTGTGTGTGTGTGTGTGTGTGTTTCAAGAAAGGTTAAGTGAAAATTTTTATTTCAAGATGGTAATTGAATATGCAAAGACTGCTTTTTTTCATCAAACCATCTGGAAAAAAAAACGAGAAAAAAAAGTGGGATATATATATATATATATATATATATATATATATATATATATTAAAAAACACACACACACACACTCACACACACACAAAAGTACCGGAAATATAGTTACATGCATACAAGAATCGTGCGAAAATGAAATACACATTAGCATTTCTATTTCGCTCTCATACACGTACACATACACCAATTTAGAACACATCCCGTTTCGCGCGCGTGTGTGTGTGTGTGCAATAAATAGATCTTGATTAGAAAATAACAAAAAAATAAAGAAATAGCTGTTTCTCAATACTTAATTAAAAGCCTTGTTCAAATAATTCATGTGCATGCTGTTTATGTAATGAAGGCCGAATGA
>NC_134878.1:43102751-43105251 GCF_041734735.1 Babylonia areolata
GGGGAGAAAATATCGGGGGATAGTTCTTTTTGTTTGGATTTCAAGCAATTAACTCCTTGACTCCTGTTGAAAAGTATTCTCGTCTGTCAGTGAAGGGCAGTCAGCTCACTGAGATGGGACAGGGCTTAACACGTCAGGATGTTGGTGACTGTCCTTTATCTGGATTTCATTCTTTCTTTTGGGGGTGGGGTGTGTGGGTGGGGGTGTTACCTTGCCTCACTGCAGTTCGGCAAAATGTGTTACGTCGTTGAAATATACACCATAAAACAGTTAGCTTCCTGCCTCGGTCGGTAATTTCATTTCACCGAGGTTTTTTGCGGTCAGAGGGTTAATCCTCACCCACACCGACATTCTTTTTTTTCTGTCTCCCTTTTTTCTCTTTTTTTTCTTCTTTTGTTTTTTGTTGTTGTTTTTTGTGTATTAGTTTCTTTTTACTGTTGTTGTTGTTTTTGTGTTGTTATACATTTTACAGCGAGCAAAAAAATGTCTATGTTGTTGTTTACCTACACAGCGCTTAAATCCCGTCTGGTTTAGAGTCTATATACTCCCCCGAAAGCGGAGTATGGCTGCCTTCATGGCAGGGACGGTAAAGAAACGGTCACACACTCGTGTATATGATACGAGTGAACGTGAGAGCTGGACTGAACGAAGAAGAAGAAGACGAAGAAGACGAAAAAGATGAAGAATACGAAGAAGCAGAAGACGAAGACGAAGAAGAATGAATGAATGAATGAATGAATGAATCTTTATTTTCCAACGGTGAAGATATTAGCACTTTGGCCGACTTACACATCTGCTGTTGTTCTAAGAGACACACAAACATGTACGCATATAAATGTAGTTATACTGAATACTTAATATATGTATAATGTACGAGTATAACACAGCGTCAAACTGAGAGACACAACATCGCTCACATCTGTACGGAACGGAAGCGAGTAACACACACACACACACACACACACACTAACACACACACACACACACACACACACCAAGGAAAAAACAACAACAAAGCCCTAGCATGAATGCTACACATGAATGATTCAAGTGAAATTAACACAGAAAAGTAACGATAAAATTAACACAGATGTAAGAGACATAAAAGACAGCAAATAAGGCGACGGGTAATAGGGATATGGACAGATAGACACATTATGTGAAAGACAGAGAGAGGGAGAGACAGAGGGGAGAGAGAGACAGAGACAGACAGACAGACAGAGATATAAAGATATGTCAGTGTGGGGAAAAAAAAGAGTTGGGTGAGGGTGGTTCACAATTTGTAATACATGTAAGTATACAGAATCGTAGACGTGACCAGACTAGAGTTTGATTTCGTTTGTTCGTGTCCACTGTAAAGAGAAAATCTCTGAAAACAATATTCAGTGGCGTGATACGTTATCAACTGTTTGACGCATTTCGACACAGTTTGTAAGGATTGTCAGTGACAATATTATACCAGATTTTCGGTCTGGCTTTCGGCACGCATGTACTGTCCAAGTTTCTCTTTGAATGTTGTGGTGGAAAAGGGTTCTTTGAGGTGTTTGGGGAGATTGTTCCAGCAGTGCGTGCCGGAATATGCCAAACTCGATTTATAAAGGTCTATTCTGGCTTGGGTAGAGGAAGAGTCGCATTTCGGGAGTTAGGGTTGAGAGTTTCATAGCAGACAATGGTTTGGTGTAGATAAGTAGGGCATTTACCGAATATAATTTTATGCATAAGTACGCACTTATTCAATATTAGGTGCTTTGTCAAGGGAAGAGGTGCTGGCAGTTGATATTGATGACTGCGTGTGTTTCGTAAAACACCATTGAGGTGTTTTACAGCACGTCTGTGTACAGAATCTAGTTTTTTCATGTGCACTTCGCTGCAGTTGTCCCAAACGTTTGAAACGTAATTAATTCTAGACATGATGTGAGAATGGAAAAAGAAATAGGAAGCCTCTGGACTGACGACATGTTTTAAACGGGATAATAGGTAAACATTTTTTGCAACTGACCTTGATAAAGAACTGATATGTGCCTCCCATTTTAGCTGGTTGTCAATAACGCCACCAAGGTGTCGATGTTCTGTAACTTGTTCAATAGCTTGGCATTCGATTGACAAAGTGAGCGGATTTAAGCCACGCTGGTGCTTTTGGCGAGTGGCTACAATCATACTCTTTGTTTTTTCTGGGTTAAGGAACATATTATTTTCTGTACACCAGTTGGATACTTCGGTTAGGCTGGTTTGTAATCTATCATTAATGTGCTCTAATTTTTCTCCATTTGTATGAAGAGAAGAGTCATCTGCAAACATGTCGCATGATATTGCATATGAGGAGATACATAATGGAAGATCATTGATATAAAGGTTGAACAATAAGGGGCCAAGCACAGAGCCCATTTTAGTTATTCCCACATTCGAAAAAGTCCCGTTTACTAATACACTCTGAAGAAGAAGAAGGCGAAGAAGAAGAAGAGAGTCTATATCATGATGACACCAACCACCCAGCTGGGCC
>NC_134878.1:43110251-43127751 GCF_041734735.1 Babylonia areolata
ACACACACACACACACGCACACACACACACACACACACACACACACACGTGTAGAACTCTCACAACTGAAAGAGAGAGAGAGAGAGAGAGAGGGGGGGGGGGGATCTGCGTGTGCGAATGAGTAAGAGTTCCGAAGCCGGAAAACCTCCCTCCACCTACCTCCTCCTCCACCCGCCTTCCCCACCCCCCACCCACACACACACCCTTCCCCCACCTCCAATCACATCACACCACGCCCACCTCTCTCTCTCACCTCTCCTCTCCTTCCCCCCCCCACCCCCCCTCTTTCCCCGCCTTGCCCACAACCCCGCCCACACCCACACCCACAAAGAAGGAGAGAAAAGTTGACAGGTACATATGTATATTCCATTCACTTCACGAGCATAGGTAGGCAGGGGCTTCTCGCTCTTTCTTCTTCTTCTTCTTCAGCGAAACAGCTGCTTTTCGAAACCGATAGTGGCGGGCGAACGGACAGGCCTGACAAGACGGAAGACAGCTTGCAAGAGTTGTTCGGTGTGTTGGAAGAAAGAAAGAAAGAAAGAGAGAGAGAGAGAGAGAGCTGTTTGGGGTGAGCCAGCAGTGGAAAGACGGTTAGATATTATCGTCTGCAATTTCAGTGTGGTGACGTCCTGGTTTCATGGGTTGTTTTGTTTTTTTTCTTCTTTTTTCTTATCTTTGATCCGCTTTTCGAGGAAATTGTCAACTGAAAGCTGTTGTTGTTGGATCAGGTTCTGACGTTTTGACGACGTCGGATTTGGTGAAGTGAGCTCCGGCCGTGGCTCCAAGTCAGTATTTCGTGGGAGGAATTTGAAGGTGAGGAAGAAAGATTGAGGAGTTTGAGTTCCAAGGTGTTCAGAATATTTTGTGAAAGTTTCGTTTTTGATTGAATGTGGCACTTAACAGTTTCACTTCCTTTCTCTCTCTCTCTCTCTCTCTCTCTCTCTGTGTCTGTGTGTCTGTCTCTCGCTTGAGTTTTCATCGGTGTGTGTGTGTGGGGGGGGGGGGGGGGGGGGGAGAGGGGGGGAGAAGTGTGTGTATTTGTGTGGTGGGGTCATCGAGCTCAGTGGTTCAGGTATGTGTGTGGGGGTGGGGGGTGGGGTGGATCACTGTGTGCTTGTGTGGATGCTTTCGCTAAAAACCATCATGATCAATTTCTCCCCTCAAGTTAGAACGAGTAGTGTTCACAAGGCGTGGAAGTGCACTCAGGGAAATGTGTTCTGTTGCCGATCTCTTTCTGCATGGCAGTTCTGCACTGCACTCTCTCTCTCTCTCTCCCTCCCTCCCTCCCTCCCTCTCTCTCTCTCTCTCTCCACGGCGCCTTCACTTCCCCTCTCTGTCGTTATCTTACTCTTCCCCCAATCTCTCTCTCTGTCAGTGTGTGTGTGTGCGCGCGCGCGCGTGCAGTGTGTGTGTGTGTGTGTGTGTGTGTGTAACTCACCCATTTCTCGGAAACTGTCATATCTTAATGCTTTGAATCTTCTGGGGATTGTAATCAAAAACATTAACTGAAGAAATAGTCTTTCCCTGTCTGTCTGTCTGTCCCAGTCTGTCTGTTTTTCTGCCTGTATGCCCCTCCCTCCCAATCTCTCTCTCTCTGTCTCTCTCTCAGACAGACACACGCACACATGTATACACACGAGCATATCGCGCGAGCACACACCACAACACACAGACACCCCCCCCCACACACACACACAGAGGAACACACGACAGATAGACGGCCAGACAAACACCCACCCACCAAGTTCTTAATAACTGGTTCTTTTCTCTCCTTGACAATAATTATTCCTGTTGAGCCCTACACCTAACCATAGATCTGTACTCAGAATGTGTTTTGTTTATTTGTTGTTGTTATTGTTGTTTTTGTGTGTGTGTTTTTGGTGTATGTGTTGTCGTTTTGTTTTGTTTTTTTGTGTTTTTTTTTGTGGTGTGTGTGGGGGTGGGGGCATGAATATGTGCGAAGGGCGGTGGTGGGGTAACGTTCTTCGACATGCCTATACTGTGGACACGCGTCCAAGTTCAGAATTTATTTCCTCGTAAGTGAGCATTAAAAAAAAAGTCAACAGGTTTCCATTCAGTTCAGAAAAGAAGAAGAAGAAAAAAGTCCTCAATAGGCACTTTGTCGTTCGTGAAAGCAATTTCTGTTGTTTCTTCTTTTTTTTTTTGTCAGAAACATTTGTTAGGCAGCTGTGAAGACTGAACTTGAAGGATTTCATCAGGTTTTAAATATAATGGAACACACACCCAGCAGTTAGAAATAAAGAGAATAAAATCAAATTCAATCTAATCTAATAAATCTATTTTAAAAGTAATAAAACAGATAATTGGTGTAACCTTTAGTGACCCATGGCGCGCTTAGTGATATATATATATATATATATATATATATATATATATATATATATATATATATATAGCACACACACACACACACACACACACACACATATATATATATATGTGTGTCTCTCTCGCTCTCTTTCTCTCTCTCCTCTCCGCTCTGTGTCTCTCTCTGTCTCTGTTTGCATCCTGTCCTGTCTTTTCTCTCTCTCCCCCTTCTTCCAGTCTACCTCCTCTCCCTTGCTCGTTCTCCCTTTCATCCCTTCTCTCTCCCTTTCCCCCCCCCCCCCCCCCTCTCTCTCTCAACTGTTGTACGTGGGTATGATAGTAACAACAATGTGGTTTTAGTCAGGCATCTGGCTGTGGATACCGATGACATGTTTCCCTCTCCAACCCCCCTGTCTCACTCTTTCCCATTCCCCTCCTCTCTCTCACTCTACTATCCGTCTGTTAATGTGTGTGTGTGTGTGTGTGTGTGTGTGTGTGCTTCATCATATTTGTCCTTCTGCACGTTTTTTTCTTTCGTATGCCTTTCTCCCCTTTCCATAAAATATATGTGTGCTATGTAACTGATGTAGAATAGCAAGGACAGCTTGGAAGATTAGGCGATGGCTTATATCTTCATCCTTGAATAAAAACGTTTTGAGTTCAGAGTTCTGAGTTCTGAGTTCTCTCTTCCCCTTCAATCTCTCACACCCCGAACCCCCTCCTCTCTTCTTCTCTCTCTTCAACTGTACTGCTGTACAGAAGGTGCGAGGTCTCAATAATTATCAGCTTACCATCATCGTGTGTGGGCGGTCGATGCACACCATTATGCAGTTACCGATTTTTTTTTTTACCTCACACCCCCACCATCCCCAAATGTCAAAAGCCAGGACAAGACAGAAGAAGAAGGATCAAATCCTAGACCTCTTAGAGAGCATGCAAACAAGTAGTATAAGGGATGGGGGTTCTATATGTAACGATTTAAGCGTCCATAAGGTCCAACAACGCCTTAAACCATAAAAAAAACCCCGCGCAATCGGCTTAAAAAGGTGTATGGAGAGCCAAATCACTAGATAAAAAAAAATGATGGTTAAATATGTGTATGGAGGGAGCCAAATGGTCATGGGGGTTCTATACGTAACGATTTAAGCGTCCATAAGGCCCAACAACCATAAAAAAACCCCGTGCGATCGGCTTAAAAAGGTGTATGGAGAGCGAAACGATCCCCGCGCGCGCGCGTGTGTGTGTGTGTGCCGGCAAGCTAGCGACCGCTCGGCGTGTGTGGGACGGGATCAATAGCTAAGAGTGTCGTCGCGCGCAGATCTTCCCACCCGCGCGCACGGCTTGTGATCACCCTTTTAGAGAAATACATTATATTGTAATATAGAAAAAATGCCTTTTCCGCGTAACATTTGTGAGTACCCCAAAGTTAAAACAAGTGGAGTATGCGGCCGACCTTGCATGGGACTCTATTGCAAAGATCATATTAAATGCCATAGAAAAGGAATGCCACTTCCAGTACTTTGTTTAAAATGCAACCTTTATGTACGCACTAAGTATGCTATTTGTTGTACATGTAAGTATAAAAAAGAGATGCCTCCTCCCGTGGAGAAAAAGATTGATCCTATACCCGATTGTGGAGAACATTCAAGCGACTCTGAGGATGAGGATTATGCTTCTGATGATGAAATTGACCCTTTTGAAGCATATTCTAGAGGGTATATTCCACCCTTTGGTGGAGTTATCATTGGATTCAGAGATTGATCAGCTTGTGAAATCCTATTAGAGAAAAGATTATATATAGAACATATTGAGAGTAAAAATGACGCAACGGTATTCTGAAAAGTATTACCGTGATCTTGCTTCTAAAAAAGAGATTCCTAATCATGAATCTATGAATAAAACTGAGTTGATTAACTCACTCGCTGCCATTGTCCGCATATGCGGACATCGTCGGAGAAAGCGTTGGATGCCAATGTCCGCATATGCGGACTTGGATTTTAAAAAGTCGTGCTGTTGGAGTGACGCGTCGGATGCGAAAATCAAAAGCAGATGTGATATCTTACGTCACCTCTGGTCAGCTTTTCATTCACACACGCTGCGTGTGTGTCGCGATAAGCTCAACCGCAGTTGATAACAAAGCGTGCCCCCTGTCAGCTTTGTCAGTTGTTTGACAAGATGGCGTCACGGCGAAGTGTTCGACACGGTCGGAGAGGGGAAATGTTACTCAGCGTCGAAGATGCTTTGGAAATGATCCAAATGAAGGCTCTGATGTAGAAGGAGATCATGTTGATTCTTCGGACAGTGAATTTGAACCAGATCCCAATGAACTAGAAATAGATTCGGCCGCTGAAGAGAGTGTTTACAATGGAGAGGAAAGTGAGGAATATGTGCCAGCAGATGAGACAGACACAGACGACGAAACCACTGAGGAAACGGACGCTTTTGCAAGTGTTTTCACCAGTGATTGGACTGACAATTTTTCCTTTTTCCCTCTTGCACATCCCTTCACTGGCATACCAGGTTTCTCAGCTGACTGGCCAGTCAACACCCAGCCGGTTGAGTTTTTTTCTTTGTTCTTTGATTTTCATTATGTAGAGACAATATTTTTTTTTGTATGTGTGAATTTCAACTTTCTTCACCACCTGTTCATACTTCATTGCATGCACTAGGTCTTCAGTTCCTCAAATAGTGTTAGAATGTGATGTGGAACACGTTGGTGTACCTTTCTGATGGGTGCAAAAATGCTAAAAAATACACAAAATATGGACACCGCGATCAACATCAAGATGGTGAGTAAATACTTTGATTTTTTGCACACGTATGGAACAGCATTCCTTGCACACATATACTAAATATCAATTGTCTGGGTGTTTATTTGTTTTTTTTACAATTTTTTCACCATCCTATACAAACCCTGGGTTTTCAGGGATTGGCAAGGGCAAAAACTCTTGGCATGGAGTGAGTTAAAGCACTGGGGTTTGATGCTTTGGAGGGGGAGACCAATGCTACGCTTAAAGATATTGCACGAAAGCTCAAAATTCGTGGTTTTAGTAGAATGAAAAAAGATGAACTTATTAAAAATATACGTAAACTACAACATAAAGCTGAATCCACGGAGGAGTTTGGTAGTATTATTAAAAATTATAAACTTGCGGCTCTTCCAAATGAAATAGATCCGCTTTCGTTTATGATGAGTAAAGTGGACACTATTAACCAAAAAGCTATTCCACTGACCAAACAAAATATTGTTTTAACGGTGGAGTTTGGTCAAATTAAAAATGATGATACTACTGTAGCTGTATTTCGATCGGAATATCAAAGTATTATTGATGTTGTTGATGATCAAGATATTGAAAAACAAAACATATTTTGTTAAAAATAGAAAATTTTACAAATGAAGGTTCAGGATGGTTCATTAAAAGAATCTTTAGTTTATGGGTGAATAGAGTTTCTATTACATCTCCAGGATCCTTTATTGAATCACCACAGTGGTTAAAAAATAAAAGAGCTGTGATTAATATTAAAAATAAAGATGATCAATGTATAAGACATTGTTTACGTGCACACAAGTTTCCAACAAAAACGAATTCTAATTTAACTTCTGCCTATCCTTCTGATGATGGGTTAAATTTTGAAAATATTGACTTTCCTACACCTATAAAACAAATTACAAAGATTGAGACTCAAAATAATATTGCTATTAATGTATACTATTTAAAAAATAAAACGATTGAACGTGCAAGAATATCAAAACAACCTGCCAACATGGAGCGTATTAAACTTTTTATTATAGAAAATGAAAATGGTGGACAACATTATACTTATATTAAGAACTTTAACAGACTACTTAGTAATACAAACAAACACAAAGCAGCAATGTACTTTTGTGAGTATTGCTTGACAGGTACAACATCATCAGAACTTTTAGAAGAACATATTAAGCGATGCGCGCAGATCAACCACAAGAACTATTCTCGCGTTGAGATGCCATCGGAGAAGACAAAAATGATCAAATTTACCAATTTTCAAAATCAAATGCAAGTTAGTGATGTGATATATGCTGATTTTGAGGCGATTTGTAAAGAAATAAAAGACGATTCCGATTTGAATAAGACCATCAAAGAAAGCGAACACATCATCTCGTCATACGGGTTTGTGCATGTTAGGTCTGATGGAAGGGCGTAGAAACCGCAACTATTTCGTGGTGAGAATGCGGTCAGTCATTTTCTCGAAAAACTTCGAATAATATATTATCATACTGTCAAGGAATTGAAAAAACCAGTTCCAATAAAGATGACCAAAAAAGATAACGAATCGTTTGAAAACGAACGAGTTTGTTGGATATGTAGAGGGGAACTACTCGCAAATGATAAAGTAAGAGATCATGACCATATCACAGGGAACTATAGAGGTGCCGCGCATGCATCGTGTAATCTTAAATTGAGAATAAAACCCGACGAATTTGTGTTGCCGATATTATTTCACAACCTCAAAGGTTACGACTCTCACGCGATCATTTCGGAGCTCGCGAACAAAGGTGGTGGTAGAATTACGTGTATCGCGAATAATAAAGAGAAGTACATCACATTCAGTTGGGGAAGGTTGAAGTTTTTAGATAGTTTCGCATTCTTGAGTTCGAGTCTCGACCAGCTTGCGAAGAACCTTCCGGATGATAAGAAGTTTTTAACGCGCGAACATTTCACAGATGAGGAGGAGTTCAAGCTCGTTACGAGAAAAGGAGTCTTTCCGTACGAATATATTACCGATTGGAGTAAATACGAAGATACAAAACTACCAAAGAAAAGTCATTTCTTTAGTAAACTTAACAACACGGATATATCAGAAAGTGACCACAAGCATGCCAAGAATGTGTGGAAGAAGTTTAAATTTAAGAATCTAGGTGATTATAACGATCTGTACTTAGTCACTGATGTGCTGTTACTTGCCGATGTGTTCCAGAATTTTAGAAATACGTGTTTGCGAACTCATAATCTCGATCCTGTTCATTATTACACGCTTCCCGGAATGTCTTGGGATGCTTTACTCAAGAGTACGGGAATAGAACTCGAACTGTTGACGGATATCGAACAATATAACATGATAGAGGCGGGGAATACGCGGTGGAATCAGTATGACTGTAAGAAGATACGCGGAGGCTAATAACAAGTATATGAAAGATTACAGGCCTGAAAAAACGGATTCGTATATCATGTATCTCGACGCGAACAACTTGTATGGTTGGGCGATGTTACAAGCTTTACCCACGGGTGGATTTATCTGGGATAACGATGCCAATCTCGAAAAGATTCTAAATCACCCCGACGATGATGAGACGGGATATATTGTGGAGTGTGATATCGAGTACCCTAAGGAATTACACAACGAACATAACGATTATCCCCTAGCTCCTGAGAAAATAGAAATAAAACTCGAAAACCTCTCACCCTATCAACGACACCTTCGTGAAAAACTCGAGATGCGCGGAAAAGAAACGAGAAAATTAGTTCCGAATCTATGGAATAAGGTTGGTTATGTCGTTCACTATAGAAATCTCAAGCTATACACGCAACTTGGCATGAAAGTAACTAAAATCACAAAAGTGTTAAAGTTTAATCAAAGTCCCTGGATGGCGCCCTATATATTGATGAACACCAAACTGAGACAAGCCGCTACTAACGATGCTGATAAAGATCTGTATAAATTAATGAACAACTCGGTATTTGGTAAAACTATGGAAAATATCAGAATGAGAACGAATATCAAATTATTCAAGTTAGATGAAGAGGACAAGGCACGCAAACTAATAAACAAACCGGCTTATGTCGATCATATGATCATCAACGAGAAACTTCTAGCGATTCACTACAAAAAAAATAAGCTTGTGCTCAATAAACCTATCTATATCGGGATGGCCATTCTTGACCTATCAAAGTATCTCATGTATGATTTGTATTACAACCACTACAAGAAAAAATATGGATGCAGGTTGTTATATACTGATACCGATTCATTCATTCTCCACGTAGAATGCGAGGATTTTATTGCTGGTATGGATGATAATGTACATGACCACAGTAATTTTCCAAAAGATCATCGATTCTACGATAAATCGATAGAGAAAGTGCCAGGATACATGAAAAGTGAGCTCGGATGTAAACCGATCCGACAATTCTGCGGCTTGCGCTCGAAGATGTATTCGGTTGTAGCGGATGATGGATCAGTTATCAAGAAAGCCAAGGGCATAAAAAAATGTGTGGTGAAGGATGAAATTGAACCCGATATGTATAAGGTGTGTATTGATCGATCTGTTCAATTTACTAATTGTATGAGAACGTTCAGATCGTATAAGCACAAGATGTACACGATCAAGCAAATGAAGACATCACTCTCACCGTACGATTCCAAACGCTATTGGCTAGATGATGGTATTACATCTACGCCTACGGGCACTATGGTATTTCTGTATCGTGAGGAACAACCATAAGCTCTTCGTGTACAAACCCTCTGGATGGGCCATTTTGTAAATAATAAAGAATAGGATCGCCGGGCATCATACGCTTAATATTATAAACTTTAAGAGACCAAACGGGATCCGTTGCTCGTTTGCGAGCTCCACCCTCGAGCTCACCGGGCTCATACAAGTACCGAACTTTGCGCATTCACGCGGTAACTCTCCTTTATCATCTTTAGTCGGTGCAGAGGATTCGGCTTCTACCGATTTGGCCTTTATTGCGACCGACGGTTTCTTACCTATAAGTCTCGTCACCTCATTATTCAATGCAGCCACAACAGCCGGTAATCTAGTGACCCATTCTGTTGATCGATTCGGCGATTTCATTTCAGCCACATATTGATGACTAAACAATCGTTCTGCCAGCGTACGATTAAATCTTTCTACAATAGCCTGGCTTCTGTGTGTCTTTCCACGCCTTACTTTTTTAAAAATTTTGTTCACAGCACCCATAAACTCTCCGGCCAGGATCTACCTGAAGAAGTCTGGGCAACTTCAATGGGCTACGGTCGTAAATACGTAAAAAAGCGGCCGCCACTTCGACGCTGTCTTTCGTTGTTAGGGGTTCGGCTTCTTTATATCGACTCGCAACATCAACGACAGTCAGCGCATACTTATACGTCTTACGCCCGATTCTGTCATAGGGTAAAAATAAAAGGTCAGCCTGATGAACCTCATTTGGGACAGTAATATCAAATTTTGCTCTCGGAATATACTTTGGAGGGGGTAGATAAATTTGCCATATAGCTTGTTTTTGTAACCATTTTCTAGCCTCATCCTCAGACACCTTGGCTGCTTTCGCGAGTTTTTTAATCGCCGAATAACCCTTCCAATAACCGCTTGGGCTGTAATAGATCTTTTCCATTTTATTGAAGAAAGTAAATGTTTAATATTTTGAAATCGCAAAACCAAAAATGACCATGGTCATGATAATAAATACGTATTCTCGATCTTTTTGTCCCTCTGAGGGTGTATAAAAATCTGAAAGTTGGGGTTTATGAGAAAGAGGGGGTAGTGGCTCCCCCATCACTTTATAATATTCTTGCATAGCCATATCCACATCCTTAAACGTGTTCACAGCATGTTGTTGTTGTCTTAGTTTTTCATTTATATAATCTAAACGTTGAATCCTCTCTTTCTGCCATTCTGCGGTCGCTGCCTGAAGTTGTTCTTGCGCTTTGTTGTGTCGTTTCTGTTCTTGTAACGCGTCTGAAGACCCCAGTTTACTAAATAAAAAATTACTTCCGGTAAATGCTAAAGCGTTTACTATTGCCCCACCAACGAGTAACGCTACTGATGCCATACTATAATGATGAATTATTATTACTTCAAAATATCATGTGGGAGAATACCTTGTTTTTCCAACATATCCTTCGTAGCCATAGCGAGGGCTATATCCAAAGTGACCATCCCGATATCTTCGAGGTTGAAAGCCAGTCTAGGTGTCGGGGCTTTCGTAAATATTAATTTTATCAATCTCGAGTAACCAGCGGCCAATGCGCTGACCACAACCGCGTGGTATACAGTGTTTTGCAATTTCTTTACCGTTTATATTTGCGTTGCCATTGTTTTGTGTTTATAAATAGTGTTCAAATTAATGTTCAAAACATAATAAATGGGTTGGGTTTTGTTACCACAGGTTGTGGTGGTTGTACTGGTTTTTTCGACCGATTAAAATATATGTAAACACCACAACCTATTATCATCGTAGCAGCAGCAGCAATGTACAAGGGATTGATAAAAACGTGATCTGGTCCCCTCGATGATGGTTCTTCTTCTTGTTGTTGTTCTTTCGCCTTTTCGAAGTTTTTCGAGAAGTTCTTCATGTTTTGCTTTTCTAGCAGCAGCACCTTTTCGACCCGCTTCAACTTTCTTCTGATTCTTTGGTTTCGTTACTTCCTCCATTATATTTATTAAATTGACAATGTTTAACAGTAGTTACAGCTGTGGTGAGCGGAGCTAAGAACATGCCAAATCTGTGATATAGTTCGCAAGTAAAGCTGTTAAGCGCATGTCCCAGGAATGGATCTTGCTCGAGATCACTATTTAATTTTGTTTGGTCATCAATTGGGAGATACATACAAACTGCTCTGGTATACAGTTGTATAATTGTATTACCGAGTGATTTTTGTAATCATCGATCCTAAACTCGCTTCGTATCTCGTATAAGCTTGTCTATATCCACATCTTTCATCACTTCGATTTTATCAACACTAAACTCTTTCCCTAAATATTCTTTTGCTCCACCGGCTGAGACCACCGCCATAAGCCTGTCGCGTTTGGGATCCTCGGATAGTAATTGGTCCATCTTCTTATATTCTATATACCTCCTTTTAAGTTTAAAAATAATGAAAAACTACAAATCCAACGACTAAAAGTGTTAAGAAATTGTTAACCAGTGCTAAGGAACTGTTAAGCAGTGTTTAAGAAATTGTTAAGCATTGTTGATTATTACTAGCAAATTTTATATGCAACTGGTTGATCAGTTTTTAATATCAACTTGGAGTGTTTGGTATTTGCCAATGATTTCCTAACCTCTTTACGTTCATTTTGTGTTGGAATGACATCGTTTTCTCTTAAACACTCATCAAACGAGTCCCTATCCTTACAGTGAAATAAAGCCACCCATTTTGTTTGTTCGCGAAGGTCAGTAAGAACCGAGTTGTATTTCTGAGTCAACACCCACACAGACTGTTTCGCGTGTCTTCCAGAAAATGCGAGTTTACTCAACATTTGCTTCTTTTGAGTAAGAGCCTTTAAGTCACTACAGTCATCGATGATGTACAACGTTGGCTCCCCGGCAAATATTTCAAAAAACAGCCCCAAGCCATTCGTGAAGTTTATCACCGGGGATTAACGGTGTATACCCCGCGGTCCTTTCTTACCCACACTCGGGATCGATAGGCTTTATTATATTCGAGAGTAGGGCATAGAATTACAATATTCTCGAACACACCCACGATATGTCGTTTGTAATAAATCTAAAATAAATTCGGTCTTACCGCACCCAGTTTGCCCGCAAATAATTGCGGAATGTGCTTCTTTAGTAAACAGCCTCGACAAATCTTCCATCTTCTATATTTAATTGTCCATCCATAATTACAAATACATACGCATTTAGCGGTTCTGCCGTTTCAGCTTTTTTCTGAATCTGAATCGTAATGCCTTCAGACGCATTTTCGATACGACGTCCACTCCCGTGAAGAGAATTATCATCTGTGGTGCGCATATCCAACCAAAGAGCATAATTATTCGTGAAAATATTCACCGATTGTGACATCTGCTAGTTCTAAATCTTTTACCACTTTGTCTACTTCGGGGTCGCGTTTTTGCGGTTCCGAAAAACTTCTGATTTCATCCCATTGTTGATAGGAACGCATACCTTGACTAAACAGTTGATTGGGCACACCTTCAATCGTCACTTCAACCTTATTGATCTTAGGATTGTAATACTTATCAAACAACAGCAGTACCCCCTTCATACTTTTTGCCGGCACGTTGAGATTAATATTCCAGAGTGTGTCAGATTTGTCCAGAGGAATTTTACGATGTCGTAGTATTCTATCATATAAAATGGCGAGCCTACCCGAATAATAACCGGCTATCTGTCTCGCAAGTTCGGGTTGTGTGACTTTCTCAAACTCGAGACTAATCCCTTCTATCGTATAGGATACATCCGGGTCTGTGCTGCGGATAACCTTGTTATAAGCGTTAAAGGTAAGTTCATACTCCAGGCGATCGCCGAGAGCACTCTGATAAAATGGTGCATGAGATTCTAGCAATTCGAAATCAAGCGGAATACAAAATCGATTACCATAAGCCTCCGCAATGGCGACATCTCTAGCGATAGTGTTATCTTTATTATCCGCGTTAATACGCAATCGTGTCACATTGCGGTGTGTAGATAAGTCAATACCTTGATAAACGGCGTTTCTTCGTTCTTGTCGAGTTCGCCAAAGATCTCCATAAGTATAAATACATCACTATCTTCAACGCTCATGATTTCATTACCGGAAATGCGAATGGTTGTTTTACGTACTATGGCTCTACCAATATTATCAACGAGTGTTCTGTTCGCATCTGTTGTAGAAGTCAAAGAAATTTTGAATGCTAGTCGAACACTCCCCGGAACGATCACATCGTCAACACGTAAATTAGGAAAGCGTACAAGAAGTTGTTGATTCTGATCGATAGTTGATGGATTGTTAGTAATCACGACAGTCTGCCGCATGCCCTTTATCCCCCGCGGCTCCCGCAAACTTCTCATTGGATTAAGCTTTCTTCCATTCATTTTTTGTTTTATATAGATATAAGGATATAACTTTATATTATAAGTTTAATATGGCGGAAGGGTTCGCAGAAGGTGGTGAGATGGCGGAAGGGTTCGCAGAAGGTGGTGAGTCAATAATAGAATCTGGTTCCTTGCAAACAGAATTATTAAAGAGCGCGGTTGATGATTACTATGATGCATTTGGACAAGAGCCCGATGTTGGGCGAAATTATGCCAATTTTGAACTTGATAGTAGAGGTACACTACGATTAAAAAATAATCCAGATTTTAATATCATTAACGTCCGCACGAAACAACCCCTAGCACTTTCAACACTAGCGGGAAAACCTGGTGGAGCAAATATTATTCGCGAGGAACTTGGTTTTGTAGACTGGAGGAAAAACTTAAAACCCCAAACGGTCGCGGCTCTCCAAAAGGTTGAAGCCAAACTGGGCGAAGAAATTGAGATGGATGATTTCTCACCAATACAATCGATGAAGTACTTAAAACTATAGATGATCCTCCCCTGGATGGCACCGATGAACTGGGTGGTTATATTCGTGAACTCAAAGGTTTAGACAAAGCCATGCAAAGACAGCGCGGTAATCTTTCTGACAACCTCTCAAAACTCTCTCACCTGGATGAAGAAATGTCAACTTTAAAAATAAGAATTCAGTCTGCGGAACTAGCTGATAAAGATGAAAGCGAAATCAAACCCTTGCGTTTACAATTAGATGATCTAAACATCGAGCGTGCTGCACGACTAGAAGCGATATCAACACACAAAGAAGCACTATGATCTCAAATCAGCAGAATGCGTGAAACGATACACAGAATTCTTGAGGAGGACACAACACTAGCAGAACGTATTCGAACGCTTTTTAGAGAACAAGGCATTACTATCGTTTCCATTCTTACTGCCTTTGGTATGATTATCAGCACTATCGTTTTGGCCGTCACGGGTGGAGGGGGCACTCCACGGGCGCCGCCGTCGGGTAAAAAAGATGACAACTGGATAAGAAAAAGACTTAAAGATTTGGGAGAATTACTTAAAAAATTAGGT
Organism: Babylonia areolata; assembly: GCF_041734735.1. Classification (NCBI taxonomy): domain Eukaryota; kingdom Metazoa; phylum Mollusca; class Gastropoda; order Neogastropoda; family Buccinidae; genus Babylonia; species Babylonia areolata. The sequence continues at coordinate 43,124,424 of NC_134878.1, forward strand.
TTAAAGGCGATTGATGCCCTCCCAGGAGTCATTGGGGCTATTGTTTCGTGGGTTATTAAGCACGTTGGGTAAAGCGGTTGGGTGGGTTAGCCAACAACCTGTGGGCACTCATGCTCGGTGCTGGCCTCCTCCTGTTTGATTATTTAAAGAAGAGAAAGTAAATACCACCTAGACCTATCAATCCTAAAGTAAGAGCGACTTATAGTCTTTGTGAGTTGTTGGCTCTTCTTCGTACGATACTTTTGCTGGTTTGAGTTTAAATTTGTTATCCGAAGAACCTGCACCATACAGAAAGGGTCTATTACCAGCACCGGTAGCTATTGCAAATCCTGGTCGAGATGTTTGTATTAATTTTTTATTTCTATAGGTAAGAGTGCACCACCCGCGAATGCCTAACAAAACTCTCGTTTCACCCGCTCCTGTCCTCGGTGTTGTCAAAGGCTTGTGTGATTTATAATCGAGCACCGTATTACTCGCATCAAGCATTGCCAAGTCTGCATCAGAAGGTGGCACAAGAGCCCAGTGACCTCTAGACCATTGAAGAGCTTTTCCTGATGGGGCAACAAAATAGTATGCATTTGGTGGAACACTTTGGGTAGGTGGAACACTTGGATGTTGAGTAGGTGGAACACTCTGGGGTGAAACACTCTGGGTAGGTGGTACAATGTGTGGTAGTTCGTTTAATCCATCATTAACACCAATATTCTGTTCTTCTGTCGCAATGACAATTTTATTATTATAATTAATGTGTGTACCAACCTTCAATGCCATATCAGATGGGGCCATATAAAGGCCAACACCAAATGCAAAGTTTACTTCGGATCTCGCGTACTGGAGAACGTCCTGGTATTTTTTTATCGCCGTTTGTAGGTTTTCGGGGGCATTAATCGCATCTTCAACATTGGCTAAAAATTGTTTTTGCGCATCAAATCCAGTTCCTTTTGTTGTTATACTCGTGCGCGTTTGCGCTTGTGACCCTATTAGAGCCCACACATAAGTGCGAATGCTATCGTGAGACGAACTATCCCCGCATGTGTAAAACCCAACCCCTTATCAGGAATAAATGTTGTCCAAGCCCGGGTGATGTCCACCGTATGTCTGATTGTATCGTGGGGGCTAAAGAACACAGGTCCCTCTCCTCTGTTTCTCATTGCCTGTCGTGCAGCCCCACCGGGGGGTCTCAGCCTGAATAAATTCTCCCAAACCAAAGCCATGCTTTTCTATTTTCTGTCTCCAATCCCTCTGCCCAAATTCGGCACACAAACGCTGATAAACTGCTTTATCAAACGGATTATTATACATGTTAAATGCTTGGTCGGTGGGTAGCGGGATTTTTAACTCGTCTAATAACCTTCGAATCTGATAGTAAAAATGAAACCTATACACGGCTCGAATAAACGGATCAGAAGCTTGAAAATGTTCTTCCGTTACTCCACACCCGGCGGTCGCGCACCATACCACAAAATTGATTTGATTCTGCCACCACACTATCGGGTTGTTTCTCCACGCAAGCCAGGCTGCATTCATCACGCGAATATCCCCAGTCATAGTGTGGTTCGCATAAGACTGAAAAACATCAGGAAACTTGGCGGTAAAAGAATATTCGCTGTTCACGTAGATCACTCGCGTACAACTTATTCTTTTTTCTTCATACCCGGTTGTATAGGACGCGTCCTTGTTGAAGCTGTAAATTTTCTTATTCATAGCTATGTATATAATAACAACCGATATTCAAAAAGACGGAATTACCGCGGTGCATACCTAATCAAAGTGGAAGACTAGAAATCGCGCTGCGTGAAATAACTTATTATCCCAACTGGAAAAATATCAGTGATGAGCTCGGAAACAATTTCTTTACTACCGATCGTAAGATAATAATCCCAGATGGTTATTATAATGTGTGTGAATTGAATAAAGAAGTGTTCACCCCCCACGGTGCAGAGTTAGACTTGCACGCTCCGAGTGGCTATCTGAGAATAAAGAGCACCAAATTGATTGAACTTTCTGAGCGTCTTGCACATACTCTGGGGTTCCCCAAAAAAACTCATCACGCCGGGAATAATGGTGATAGGAAACAGGCATCCGCGGCTCGCGATACATAAAGCACTTTACATTCACCTCTCTCAAATTAGTACCACCGATAATTTCTATAACGGATTGCCTTCTACGTTGTTACAATCAATCCCAGTAGAAAATGAAAGATGCGGGGGTGGTCGAACAACCACGTCGACATCACCCCAATACAAAAGACTTTCTCACGGAGATTTACCACGTTTAACACTTTCTATAGTAGATGAAAATCATAATCCCGTTTCTATTGATTATTTAAATATTACATTACATATAAGATATGATTGAACCCTGCACTACGCTCAGTTTAGTTGATCTCGGAGATACAGAGGGATTTGATGTGCCGGGAAAAGAAAATCAGTTGTACGCATTCCAGCTTTCTGAAGGAACGTACAAAAGAAAAGAAGTAAAAATTGGTGATATCGTGAGTGAGGATGATGTTGTCAATGATGAGCCCTATCAACTTGTTCGTTTAAACGGTACATGGCAGCTAAAACCCCTCGACAACTGGATAATAGATTTTAAAATTGAATCACCTTACATTACCAAAGAAGAAGAAAATAATAATTATAGAATAAAAAACAGTGGCTGGATGTCCGCTGATTTAAGAGCGTTGAATGCAGATTTAGTAATATACCAGAAGAGGTGTTATGTGCTTAAGAAACACTCGGAGGAGGTTGAATCTGCATTAGGAATAGATTTTTATGAGCTAAATAGTTTCTGGCGCTTCCGTTTACGTATTATTTATGATGTAATTCTCGGTGAAGAGTCTGATGATTTTGTAGAAGTTTTTAAAGGGTTTTACATTAAATGGCCCAAAAATCTTGCAAATCAACCCCTGAGAATCACCATTGAAAAACAAGATGTTATACCCAATGTTGAAATACCTTTTGATAGTCCTATAGAATTCTCGCTTGAAGGTATTGCCACAAAACAAAAAAAACTGAGTTTTTGGATGCAGCCCCTTCTTCCTCAAAATATTTCCTTTAGAAGACTACGTTGCACCAATTTGAATAATTAGAATATGCTATAAATATTAGAAATGGTTGATCCCGGAGGGCCAGGAACACATATCAAACCCTGCACTACGCTCGGTTTGGTTGATCTTGGAGATACAGACGGATTTGATGTGTCGGGAAAAGAAAATCAGTTGTACGCCTTCCAACTTTCTGAAGGAACGTACAAAAGAAAAGAAATAACGAGTAATGGTGGTGTCAACAAATTCAGCGAACTTGCAGACGTGAACGTTGATGGTGTT
>NC_134878.1:43137751-43145251 GCF_041734735.1 Babylonia areolata
TTTATCTGGTCTGGTCTGATCTTGTATCTAGTCTGGTCTTGTCTGGTCTGGTCTTATCTAGTCTAGTCTGGTCTGGTCTGGTCTGGTTTTATCTAGTCTGGTCTTGTCTAGTCTGGTCTGGTCTTATCTATTCTGGTCTTGTCTTGTCTTGTCTGGTTTTATCTAGTCTTGTCTAGTCTGGTCTGGTCTTATCTAGTCTGGTCTTGTCTTGTCTAGTCTGGTCTTATCTAGTCTGGTCTTGTCTTGTCAGTCTGGTCTGGTCTTATCTAGTCTGATCTTGTCTTGTCTAGTCTGGTCTGGTCTTATCTAGTCTGGTCTTGTCTAGTCTGGTCTGGTCTTATCTAGTCTGGTCTGGTCTTGTCTAGTCTGGTCTGGTCTTATCTAGTCTGGTCTTGTCTAGTCTTGTCATGGATCCAAAGAGAGGACGGGCCCAGGAAGGTCAAAGGGTCAAGGAATAGACGTTCTGTTCCAATCTGCGTGAGACAGATAGAGAGCAGAAGAGAAAGAAGAAGAAGAGGAAGAGAAAGTGGCCACAAATGGGAGAGTTTGGACTGGACCACTTTACCTCCTCCACCCCTTGTACGTGTGAGTCACAACGCAGAATTTCGTCAAGCAGTACCCTCCTCCAGCCCCCCGTACCCCCCATCCCCACTTATCCCTCCACCACCCTCCCACTTCCTCTTCTGTCCCCGATAGTTTTGGTAGCCGTGTAACGGAAGTAGATAGCTTTGACCAGAGGTCAGTTAATCAAGAATACATTTTTAAAAAGCTGAGACTAGACATGGAGTCCCTTCCCCGTGTATGTGGATTGTGTTTAACTCTCGGACAGGACAGATGCCCTTTATATATATATTGCAGTTTATTGAAACACAACCCAGTCGAAGACAAGGGGGAAAAACGCTTAGTTTCAGTTTCAATTTCAGTAGCTCAAGGAGGCGTCACTGCGTTCGGACAAAGCCATATACGCTACACCACATCTGCCAAGCAGATGCCTGACCAGTAGCGTAACCGCGCGTGAAAGGCAGTGTGGAAAATAATACATAGAAAAAAATGTATGTTTTAACCAAACAGTTGGTATGGCCATTGTAGAAGATTGTGAGCACACACACACACACACACACACACACACACACACACACACACACACACACACACACACACACACACACACACACACACACGCACACAGAGCGTACCGGTTCGTCATCCACAAATCTCTTTCCTTTGACTGCAACCCTGTCGAGAGGCTTGGGTGGGGTATAGTACAAAAGTTAATTCGGATTTCAGTTTGAGGGAGGTATCAAAGGGTGCGGATTGATCCATATACGCTACACCAAGACTGCTGTAAAAATGAAAGTGGTTAACATGAAGTAAAGTGGTTCAGCTGCAGTGCAGTCAGGGTGGTGATACCCTCTGGGTGGCACTGTGGAGGAACGATAACGATAACGATTTGTTATCCAGATAAAGGCCAAAGCCCCTTACTGAAGGGGGTAACATTAAAAGAAGGATAACTAAGATTAACATGACACACTATGAATCTACAACACAAACCATCCAGTATCAGTATCAGTATCAGTATCAGCACCTCAAGGAGGCGTCACTACGTTCGGACAAATCCATATACCCTACACCCCCATCTGCCAAGGAATTGCTTGACCAGCAGCGTAACCCAACGCGCTTCGTCAGGCCTTGAGAAAGGCAACCAACCTAAAAAGGCCTTCAAGACTCACTTCTGATACACTTTAAAAAAAAAAAATCCAAGCTTTTTATGTATTGAGTATAATTTCAAAATGTAATGTTTAAGATGAGAAAGATCAGTTTAAAGCAAATTAACTCCCCTAGCATTACAGAGTAATTTCCCTTTTTTACTATCTGCACCAAAACGTTTGCAAAATAAATAAAACTTCCATGCTTAGCAAAAGAAGTTCCTGTTTGAACAAAAAATGATAATAATGACTGCTCTAGCTGTTGGGTCAGAATATCAGATCAAAGTGCCAAGTTTAGAGAATACAAAAAATATAAATATAACAGTAAATGCAGTTTGCATATAATTAGGCTTCATTCTTTATTTTTTTGTGCCCATCCCAGAGGCGCAGTATTGTTTTAAACAAGATGACTGGAAAGAACTGAATTTTTCCTATTTTTATGCCAAATTTGGTGTCAACTGACAAAGTAGTTTCAGAGAAAATGTCAATGTTAAAGTTTACCACGGACACACAGACACACACACACACACACACACACACACACACACACACACACACACACACACACACACACACACACACACACACACACACACAACCGAACACCGGGTTAAAACATACACTCACTTTGTTTACACAAGTGAGTCAAAAAATAGCTAACACAAATGTTCAACAACATTCACGACGTAACATTTCGCAATTTCTTCAATGCCTCACAGATAAAAGAAGAAAAAAAAGAAGAAAAAAAAGAGGCCAAGTTACAAAGAGTAGAGTCATGTCTTGAAGACATGAGCAAATCAAATTTAATGATAGATGGATCTTTATAATATTACTTTTTGCCTGCGGTCACCAGAGGCAGGGCAACATAACACAAAATGTAGCTCGTCTTCCTTACCTAGGTTACATAACTGATAGACAGATAGATAGCAGTGAGGAGGAAGGATATGGGAGTGGGTGGTGGTGAACGACGGAACGTCTTTCTTCTGCTGGGCCTTGGATCGGTAGGGTTTATAGAGACATGTCCGGCATAAATCTGAATATTTAAGTTGTGTGCTGTAAGTGATCCATCATTGTCGTGACGTGTGGTGAGTGGTGTGTGTGCGTTTGTGTGTGTGTGTGTGTGTGTGTCTGTGTGTGTCAGTGTGTGTTTGTGTGTGTTTCTGTCAGTGTTTATGTGTGTGTGTTTGTGTATCAGTGTGTGTGTGTGTGTGTGTGTGTGTGTAACGGCATGGACCAGCGTATTACCTGTCACTAATTTTCAACTTTACTTGATAAGTTCCATCATAAAACATATACTTTCTCAAATAGAGAGTGTGTGCTCACATAGACACACACACACAAAGAGAGAGAGGGAGAAAGAGAGACATACGGATAGTCAGAGACAGACAGAGAGAAGGAAATAGAGAAAAAGAAGAGATACACACGTATACACACACACACACGCGCACGCACACACACACGCGCGCGCGCGCATACACACGCACATACACACGCACACACACACACACGCACACACACACACACACACACACACACACACACACAGACGTGTTTGACGTGCCAGAGTCACAACTTGACAGTCTGAGCTGTGTGATAGCTCACCGCTTGGTGCACAGAATGCATGCTTTTAGCTTTACACCATGCTTCTTGCACCACGTTGGGGGACTGACCTGTTGGGTGATTAATTAACATACCTCGTCACCACAACTTACCACATTCTTTTCCTGTTCCTTACAGCTCTCCTTTCCTCTCCCTCTTTCCCTCCCCACCCCCCTCTCGCTCTCTCCTCCTCTCACTCCCTCTCCCTCTTTCCCTCCTCTTTCCCTCTCCTCCTCTTACTCCCTCTCCCTCTTTCCCTCTCCCTCTATCACTCCTCCCCCCTCTCTCTCCCCCCTCCCTCTCTCCTCCTCTCACTCCCTCTCCCTCTTTCCCTCTCCCTCTATCCCTCCTCCCCCCTCTCCCCCCCCTCTCTCTCTCCTTCTCTCACTCCCTCTCCCCCTTTCCCTCTCCCTCTTTCCATCCTCCCCTTCTCTCCCCCCCATCCCTCTCTCACTCCCTCTCCCCCTTTCCCTCTCCCTCTTTCCATCCTCCCCCCTCTCTCCCCCCTCCCTTTCTCCTCCTCTCACTCCCTCTCCCTCTTTCCCTCTCCCTCTTTCCCTTCCCCCCTCTCTCTCTCCTCCTCTCACTCCCTCTTCCTCTTTCCCTTCCCCCCTCTCACTCCCTCTCCCTCTTTCCCTGTCCCCCCTTTTCTCTTTCTCCTCCTCACTCCCTCTCTGACACAATGGTAAAATTGCCAAGATGGAATTTTCATTTCTAATTATAAAATGAAAATGAAATAAACCAAAGAATATGGGAGACGAACAGTGAGACGGGACAAAATGAATAAAGGACTATAACGACATCTGGGATGAAAGGGAGAATAGGTCAGACAAAAAAGGATATCACACACACACACACACACACACACACACACACACACACACACGAGCACTGATGGTACTGCAATGAAAAGAACGTGAATACAAAGTTGGGTCTCTGTGAAGTTGAAAATGTGTTTCATTAAAGATACCGTATTTAACATCGTCCAAATCTATCACCTGACGAAACCATTAAACTTGAAGCTGGCATTATATCAGAAAAAAAGCAGCCTGTGCTCTTAAGAACATGAGCAACAACAAAGTTTAATGTCTTGAATTAATGGTGCCGAACTTTTATGAAGTGTTTTAGGAAATTTTGATCATTTCAGTCTGTTAATAAAAGCTATAGAAAAGGAGACAATCCCCAAAATAGAAGTTGTGATTATATGCGTACCCAAAGGTGAGAAACCTAATGAGTGCATTAGAAACAGGAAGCACACTACACTATCGAAATTAATGTAGCTTACGAAATTGAACTTGCGCGCACACTCAGTCCCCGAGAATATTTATTTTCCTCCCTCATTGAAACAGACCAAAATGGTTTTATGTTAAACAAGTACACGGAAGACAGTATATCAGTCTAATACATTATACCATTCAGTTATTAAAATGACAAGTAATAGTAACAATAATAAAGTGCATTTTAAGAAGCCTATTCCCTTGGAGAGCTCTAAGCGCCATTACAATTTCTTAAGAAGGCAAGAATATTTACACACTTATCCACAAAACTATGCTCATCCACATCTGGGTTTGTTCCAATGTACCTTTTATTTACCTGTGTGCTAGCTAAATTGGTAGCGTAAGGAGCATTGGTTTGAAGTTATGTACCTTGTGTGTGGAGAGAGTTACCAATCTTTACTATTTGTTAATTATTTGATCTCCTGTCCTCATTGTTTATTAATATCAAGCTGAAAAAACACCGAGGCAACCATGTGTATGTTCTGTATTCTCCGTGTGTTCTGTGTGGCTTGTTCAGGATTAAAGAGGCAATGCTAGTCTTGACTAAAAGCTAATTTGTGTTTGCACATTTCTTCTGTCTTTGCTGCTGTGCGCACATGTCAAATGATCGGTATAAGAGCAAGCCGGGCGCTTCCTTTTCCGTGGAAGTGTCTGGGTTTGTTCTAATGTACGTTTGTTTTGTTTTTTTATTTGCCTGTGTGCTAGCTGACTTGGTAGCGTAAACAGCATTAGAGAGTTACCACTCTTTATTATTTGTTAATTATATATATCCACACTTATTAACAAAAAAACAAAAAAAAGTATGAACATATAACAAGTAACCATGTCTTTGCATTGACTTATGTTGAAAGGTTTGAAAATATACGGTTTTGGACCATTGTTTGGCTTTCTTCTTCTTTAAATTTTTTTTTTTTTTATAACAACATAAAATCGAATGCAGTTAAAAATGGAAAAGCTACTCCGTGGTTTTCAGTGGAAACAGGATGCTGTCGGACGGTGATAATTTACGATAGCAGCTTAATATACCTACCTACCTGGACACCGAATCACTTCATGGGAGGTTACGAGAAGGCTTTCAAGATTTTGTGTTCGGAATAGGCGACCCAGGCTTCCATATTTCATGATATGAAAGAATATCTCTGCTGCATTAAATATTTCTGGCTCGTCTGACTGAAGACTGGTTTATATGTCTGTGCACAGGATAAGAAATTCATTGCTCGATACGGATGTGCAAAAGTGATTAATTCTAGATAAACTAAGGCAGAGAAAGTTCGGTGTAAGTAATAGCAGGTATGCACCCATGAAGTTGTGTGCCGTGTTGTGTCAGTGTCACGTAATTCCATGACTGTCACTATTATCCAAACACATGACAGACTTAACACGAACACAGAACAGAGAGCGCAGTCAACAACAGTCTTATCATCATCAGGTGTGAGGAATAGTGAATGAGTGAGCAATAAGGTCCATAGGTGTATTCACGTTCTGTGGTGTGCAAAGTTTCAGAGTGTGTGTGTGTGTCTGTGTGGCTCTCTCTCTCTCTCTCTCTCTCTCTCTCTCTCTCTCTCTCTCTCTGTGTCTAAGGATGATCACGATAATAAGCTCTAATTCAGACGTGTATGCATGCGGGCATGTGTTGAGAAATCCAGGTTGGAACATGATCAAAACAGGACAATGCTTGAACGATCAACAAATAAAACGCACCAGAACATAAAAAAGTTACTATTATCGTTATCATTATCATTATCATCATCATCATTGTTGTTGTTGTTGCTGTTGTTGTTGTCGTCGTCGTCGTCATCATCATTATTATTATTATCATTGTTGTTGTTGTTGTTTTGGAATGTCTTCGTCTTCGTGAGCGTTCACCAGTAGACTACCTTTTTATCTTTTATCTAAACGTTGGCGCCATTTTGGTTGTGACATTAATATCAGAAATGTGTGTACAGAAAAGGGTGACTTGCTTTTTTTTCATCTTTTTTTTCAAGAAATAAAGATAGCCAACCCTTTTATCGTCATGTTTACGCTTTTTATCAAGCCACTTTCTTTAAATGCTCCTTGATGACATCTAGCGGTATGAAGTGGTATTTGTTTTATCGTTGCAAGCGAATGATGATGCGCTTACGTTGTCAGAATTTGTTGGAAGTTTGGCGATGAAACTTTGAAAGCTTTACTACACTTTTTTTTTCCGGGAGGTGAATCTATCTATGGCTGTGGCTGAGTCGGTTAGCTGTTTGGAGTTCTGGAGCCAGTTGCATTGCTCGGACGGAAGAGCCTAGTATGGTCGTAACTCGCTACTAACTGTGTGTAGTATGGAACTGACCAATGGCGTAGTTCGGTCAACGTAGGCATTTAGTCACGGTGTAACTGTCAAAAAGTGAGAACCAAGTAATGCAACTGGCACCTGGTCCTGTGTTCACCAGTGATCAGGGTTCGAGACCCCGCGTTGTGTGTGTGCCCTTGGGAAGGGAACTTGACTCCGATTTTCTTCACTCCACCCAGATATCAACAGGTACCCGCGGAAGGAGAGAAATGGGCCCCGCCTTTACTATGCCCAGCTAAAAGACACAGTGGATAATGAATTCACTGCCCCCCATGACCGCAAAACTCCCCCCTGTGGGGATGCCGGGGATCTTTCAGTATAAATAGCACCCCCCCCCCCTGCCCGTCCCCCCACCCCGCCGCCTTCTGGACATACTGTGCTGGAAATTTCCTGTTTTCTGTCACTCTTTGTTTCTGCCTTTTTTTCGATCTTCACTGTTGTCTCCTTTTTCTGCCTTCCCAGTTCATTCCCTTTCTTTTTTCAAGCAAGCCTCGATACCCTTTTTTTTCTCTTTTTCGCAGTTTATGATGTAATATCTGTGCTGTTTTGCACTGGCGATTAGGTAGTGAGATGTAAACACTGGGATGGGTACTTACTG
>NC_134878.1:43150251-43155251 GCF_041734735.1 Babylonia areolata
TCTTTCTTTGTCTCTCTCTCCCCCCCCTCTCTCTCTTTCTCTCTCTCTCTCTCCTCTCTCTCTCTCTTTCTGTCTCTGTCTCTCTCTCTTTCTGCCTCTCTCTCTTTCTGTCTCTCTCTCTGTGCCTCTCTCTCTCTTTCTCCCTGCCTCTCTCTCTCTCTCTCTCAAGTATGTATCGTTTCTATGCTTTTCGTCATAGACAACGGTTTGCAGATGTGTAATCTGACCTTAATTAAGAATAGTTTGGTTTAGCTATTCAAGTTACTACTCAACTGACATGATATGCATACCTAAGATGAACACTCTGTTTGCCAGAGACCCTTTCCTATGGGCTGGTGGCCGCCTAAAGGAATAAGAATTTGTTCTGTTCTGTTCTCTTCTGTTCTCTCTCTCTCTCTGTCTTCGCTTCTCTCTCATATCTCTCTCCCTCTCTCTCTCTTCGCCTCTCTCTCTCATCTCTCGCCCTCCCTCTCTCTCCCTTCGCCTCTCTCTCTCATCTCTCTCTCTCCCTCTCTTCGCTCTCTCTTCGCCTCTCTCTCTTTCTCTGTCTTCGCCTCTCTCTCTGTCTTCGCCTCTCTCTCTCTCTTCGCCTCTCTCTCTCTCTCTTCGCCTCTCTCTCTCTTATCTCTCTCCCTCTCTCTCTCTCGCTCTCTGATTTTGTGTACGGAGAAACAGGTCGTTACCCAATATATATAAATTCGTCCTTGCAATGTGTTAGGTACTGGTTAAAGATTGTACGTATGAGTGAAGAAAGGTTACCATATAAAGCGTATAGAATGTTATTTGACTTGGAATTACGTGGTAAAAAATCTTGGGTTTCTGGTATTAGAGAATTTTTGTTTGAAAATGGATTCGGTTTTGTATGGATGAATCAAGGTGTTGAAAGCACAAATGTCTTTTTAAAAGAACTTCGTCAACGACTGATTGATAATGTAAACCTCCCCTTGCTTCTATCGTAAAGAATAAGCCAATGGTCTTTACCCAACACACGGGGAGTCGGGTTTGGGGAAAAGACAGATTAGGATTCACTATAATAAAGAAAACACAGTCAGGCCCAAAGATGTTTCTTGTTCACTTTAATTTTGTTTCAACACTCTCTTAAGACTAAAAGGTGGAAAAGTTGCACTAATTGACTAACTCAAAGAAAGAAAAGGTAAAAGAAAAAGGGGAAAAAAGAAGAAAAGGGCTCTAGCAACCGTGGCCTGCTTTCCTGGCCACATCTCTCAGCACATACCGCTTCTAAAAGGGTTGGGCACTAACTGACCCCCCCGTCCTTCCATAGGCGACTGCTTCCAACAAGAGTGGGGCACTAACTGATTCCCCGCCCTCTGTTCTGGCACCACAGGGCGCGGTTCCTGAAATTACTACACCTCATAATTATTCACTAGGGCTATTCTATTTTAATTTTATTGACTAACCAAAAGTTTTTTCCCCATAGATTCCAAAGTACATACATTCAAAACTGATTTCCTATTTTTTTCATGTACATCATCTAAATCTCAACCAAAACTCTCTTACAAATAATAAACAAAATAATCAGGACTATTTTCTTAAAATTTACGGGAGAGTCTATTCCTCCCGCGAAATCCCCGCGAAAATATAGCGTCCTACCATCCCAGACCAGCTAACAGCTGGCATTAACCACCCTGACTTCAACTTAAACAGAACTGACAACCCGATGGTATCAGGGCTCACCACAGGCTTGCCTATAGGTGCACATTCCCGCGGTCAGTCCCACACCTTTGACCACGAGAGCGCCTGTAACATTAGACGGCTAGCCTTCGGTTTCCCCCCAGCAGCCTTGGTGCCAGCAATAGACCACAAGAACTTCATACTAGTGCACCCTGTACGGGTGTACAATAATAGATGGCAAAACTGGGAAGAACATGTGCAGAGCAGTGATAGATATTCTTTTTATAGCACATTTAAATCATCTGTAAAGTGTGAACAATATCTACTGCTTGATATTGACAGGCATATAAGGTATTTTATGACAACATTTAGATGTGGAATTTCGGATATCATGGTACATCATAACCGTTATAAAATGCATACAGGTGTGAATTTATTGTGTCCTCTGTGTAATAACGAAAATGAAGATGAAAAACACTTTCTGCTCTGTTGTCAGGTTTATCGTGATTTACGTATTAAGTATATTCCACAAAAGTATTATCAGGATCCTTCCCTGTTCCGGACTGCGTTGCTTATGGCATCTCGAAGAGAACCAATAGTAAGGAATGTGTGTATGTATTTATACAAAGCTTTTAAAAGACGCACCATTATGCTTAGCTGATTTAAGTAACTGCTTTTGTAATGTCTTCTGTCAGTATATTACTGTTTCAATGAGTTACTCTGAAAATGTGTGTGAATTATTCACAAATACTGTACCCCCTTCAGAAGGGGCCATGGCCTATACTGATTAAACTATTCGAGTTCGAGTTCTCTCTCGCTCTCTCTCTTCGCCTCTCTCTCTTTCTCTGTCTTCGCCTCTCTCTCTCTCCGCCTCTCTCTCTCTCTTATCTCTCTCCCTCCCTCTCTCTCTCTTCGCCTTTCTCTCTCTCTCTTATCTCTCTCCCTCCCTCTCTCTCTCTTCGCCCCTCTCTCTCTTATCTCTCTCCCTCTCTCTCTCTACGCCTCTCTCTCTTATCTCTCTCTCTCCCTCTCTCTCGCTCTCTCTCTTCTCCTTTCTCTCTCTCTTATCTCTCTCCCTCTCTCTCTTCGTCTCTCTCTCTCTTATCTCTCTCCCTCCCTCTCTCTCGCTCGCTCTCTTCGCCTCTCTCTCTCTTATCTCTCTCTTATCTCTCTCCCTCCCTCTCTCTCCTCGCCTCACTCTCTCTCTTATCTCTCTCCCTCCCTCTCTCTCTCTTCGCCTCTCTCTCTTATCTCTCTCCCTCCCCACGTCCTTCAGTTCGCTCACTACCCTCCGTCCTGCCTCCGTACTGACTTCTCCTCTCTCCATTTCTCTGTTTCCCCGACTGAGTTGGATGGAGGGTGATGTGTAGACCACGAGGAGGGAAAAGGTCAAGGCGAGAGAGAGAGAGAGAGAGAGAGAGAGAGAGAGAGAGAGAAAGGGGTGGGGGGACAGACAGAGACAGAGAGAGTGACAGAGAGAGACATGAGAGAGGGAGAGAGAGAGAGGGAGAGACAGAAAGACAGAAAGAACACTGAACATTGAAAATTTAACGTTTAATGTCATTAGCTGTAAAGCTCTAGTGACATAGTAGGTACTAATCAGAACAAAATGGTGCAAAACAAGATAAAATGGAACAGAAAGGAAAAAACAAACAAACCAGAATTGAAACAACATAAACTAATAAGAGAGACAGAGAGAGACTGAGAGAGACAGAGAGAGAGTGGTGTTAAGGGGAATACATGAATGATCAAACCGAACAGACATTTCCATCCCCCTTGTTTGCTCACAGACGTATTCCCTTCACCTTTGTCACACACACACACACACACACACACACACACACACACACACACACACACACTGATTCACACACACTGATTCACACACACTGATTCACACATACGTTCACATTCACACACACACGTTCACACTCACACACACACTCTCTCTCTCTGTCTGTCTGTCCGTCACTCTCTGTCTCTCTGTCTGTCTATCTGTCTGTCTGTCTGTCTCTCTCTCTCTCTCTCTCTCTCTCTCTCTCTCTCTCTCTTACGTAGCTACCTCTTTTTTCCTATCATCATCAAGATCGTAATCTTCATCATCATAATCATCATCATCATCATCATCATCAACAACAACCAACATTTTCATCGTCAACAACATCACCGTCATCATCATCATCATCATCACCATCATCATCATCATCATCATCATCATCATCACCATTATCATCATCATCATCGTTATTATCGTCATCATTATCATCACCACTGATCGTCATCATCACCATTATCAATAATTATCACTGATCAACTGACATCGCCGCTTTGAAACTGTCGCAGTAAAGTAATGCACGGCCGTGTATATCTGATACATTATCATCATCATCATCATCGTCATCGTCGTCATCATCATCATCATCGTAATCTTCACCATTATCAATAATTATCATCAACACCACCGCGCTGAAACTCTCGCAGCAAAGTAATGCACGGCCGTGTATATCTGACACATTATCATCATCATCATCGTCGTCGTTGTCGTCATCATCACCATTATCAATAATTATCATTAACATCGCCCTCAGTGAAAATCTGCCAGCAAAGTATAATGTTCGGGCCGTGTGTATCTCAGCCAGGCACAGTATGCAGCTGGCTGAATGCAAAAACAACAACAACAACAACAACAACAACAAGAGAGGCAAGGCCTTCGAGACGACTCACTTGTGATAAATTAAGTCCCCTAGCATTAATTACAGAGTAATTTCCCTTTTTTACTCTCTGCACCAAAACGTTTGCAAAATATAAAAAAAATAGCAAAAGAAGTTCCTGTTTGAACAAAAAATGATAACAATGACTGCTCTTGTTGTTGTGTCAGAATAAGAGGTCAAAGTGCCAAGTTCAGAGAATACAAAAAATATAAATATAACAGTAAATGCAGTTTGCATATAATTAGGCTTCTTTAAAAAAAAATTTTGTGCCCATCCCTGAGGTGCAATATTGTTTTAAACAAGATGACTGGAAAGAATTGAATTTTTCCTTATGCCAAATTTGGCGTCAACTGACAAAGTATTTGCAGAGAAAATGTCAATGTTAAAGTTTACCACGGACACACAGACACACGGACACACACACACACACACACACACACACACACACACACAGAGACAACCGAACACCGGGTTAAATCATAGACTCACTTTGTTTACACAAGTGAGTCAAAAACAACAACAACAAAACAGAGACTGGAGAGAAATTCCGCAGGTATAGATAGGCTGTCTGCTGAGGGCCAGCGACGCCCGGATAGATGTGGAATTCCATTTTTATCAGTTTCAGGTGGAGTCGGTCTTTGGGGGGGGGGGGGGGGG
>NC_134878.1:43167751-43170251 GCF_041734735.1 Babylonia areolata
CTCTCTTACACACACACACACACACACACACACACACACACACACACACACACATTCATCATGTTCGTCAGTCTAATATCACTCTCAGACACAAACACCGTATATACACACATGTATACACAGTCATTATATCTTCGTCTAATATCATTCTGAAGTGAAACTGAGACATACACTATAATCATCATCGACGATCAGATGACAACACACCGGCATACCAAGTCCACATTTCCGTGCCAGTGCACACATGTGCAGACAGACACAGACTGTTTATTGTCCCACATGCATTGTCGGGCCTCGGTCTGCATACCTACCTACACACGTTGCCACTGACGCTGCTCAGTGAGCACACGTCACTGAGTTTTGTAATGTGGAAATGAATTATGTACGGCAGCATCACGAATGTTCAACCTGTCTGATTTTGTGTGCCTGCAGTTTTAATAAACATGCCCACCCGGCCCCAAAACTGCTAGTACAGCCTCAGTTTAACTCTGTGTGTGTGTGTGTGTGTGTGTGTGTGTGTAGTATTATTAAACACGCCCACCCATAAACAGTTAGTACAGCTTCAGTTTAACTCTGTGCGTGTGTACGTGTGTGTGTGATTTTTTTTATTTTATTTTATTTTATTTTTTTAGATTTTATATTTTATTATCATGAAACCGTAAGGTTTATAAGACACAAGTGTAATGGTAAATGATATGAATGAATGAAAAACACACAATTAATCAATCAGTTAATGCAGTAAATTGCAGCAGCATTCATAAACAAATTTTACTAATCTTGTTTGTATATATTCATCATCTGTTAGCAACACCTGACTGGAAATATTTCCTGTGTTATTCGAATTTTGAATATCTTTTAAAAATTGTTGCCTTAAATTGTTGTCTTGTGTGTGTGTGTGTGTGTGTGTGTGTGTGTGTGTGTGTGTGTGTGCATCACCCTTCCAAAAGACAAAGAAACAGTGAAGAAAAAATCACACACCCCCAATATCCTCAAATCAGTTTATTACGGACTGAACAGACCACTGACAACGCCTTCCGTCCACCCCCCCCCCCCCCCACCCCCCGCCCCTCCCCGAATTAACTCACTGGGCACGCCAGAACTTCTTGTAGTTTTTGTCACTGAGTCAGTCCAATCAGAACGCGACTTCTGATCAACCACACACGAACCCAACTGCCGAATACAATGTTTGCTTTCACTGACACAACAAACTGTGGAACTTGTTGAGGCCGACGGAAAAAGACTCGGACTGAATGAAGGAATTATAAACATGTCTTGCTAACTAACTGTACGCCGCTGATCCGCAGAACAAAACCAATAACTTATATGGTCCACCGAGCATGCCGACTCCCCCCGCAGTCATTCCCCCCCTCCGCACCCCCCTCCCCTCCCTTCCCTACTATGAATTAGTGGCCTTGATCACTAATAACGAACTAACAAAGAGGCGGCTTCTGAGTGAGTGTGCGCCAATCGATATGTGTGTGTGTTTCTGTGTATGTGTGTGTGGGTGTTTGTGTGGCAGTGCGTGGGTAATGTGTGTGTGTGTGTGTGTGTGTGTGTGTGTGTGTGTGTGTGTGGTACAGTACCGACGCGGCCCCCTGCCGCCACTCTTAAAGGGAAAAAGAAAAGAGAGAGAAAATATTTTTTTCCCACGCCCGTTTCTCGTGTGTACTGTGGCGTGGTTGCCGTGTTTCCTCTCGCACGTAATAGGCTTTACCCCCCCCCCCCCCCCCCGGCCTCCCTCCCCCCACCCCCTCAATCTCTCTCCCCTCTCCCTCTTCTTTGCAATCCAGGTCGCTCAGACACACATGCACCCCCACATGTTCAGTTCAGATGAGATTAATGAGTCGCTCGTCAATACTGTAGCAGTTCAGAAGCGAAAAATCAGTCTTCTTCGAAAGTGGAGCGGTATGTTTCAAACTGAACCCATTGACCTGTATTTGATAATGACATATCTCAGTGATTGAAACCATCGGCACATCACTGGTCGCCATGGACGCTGAAGTTATACTTGCCACAGGTATCCTGGCCTGTCCGCAGCCATGCTTGTGTATTACTTCGATCCGTCAGGTCTTTGAAATGGGCGGTATGCGTGCACGCGGCGGGATGACGTAATTACCCTGCCTCCTGATTGGCTGCCAGGGTGAGGAGGGTGAGATGAAGTCAGGTCGCCGGCTCGCCGCGCAACACATACACTGCACATCTGCATAGCATCCTTTCAGTGGCCGCCCTTCCTTCCTCCTCCCTCTGCTCGTTAGTCACTTGTGGCAGCTTCGAGTTGTGCGAGCGAGCATTTCGACTTGATTGGTGGTGGTGGTGGTGGGGAGGGGGGTAAGTATGTATGATGTGTAGCGACGTGTCGTATGCGTGTATCCATGTGTATGTGTCGTTGGAGAGATGACAAGAGCGTCTATGTCTGTTATCAACAGACTTTGTGCCGTTGACGATCGATATAACTCGCAACCCAACAACGTGTGTGTGGTGGTAGTGGTGGTGGTGGTGG
>NC_134878.1:43177751-43185251 GCF_041734735.1 Babylonia areolata
CTGTGTTGTGTTGTGTTGTGTTGGTTTGTACTGTATTGTATTGTGGTGTGTTGTGTTGTATTATATTGTATTGTGTTGGTTTGTGTTGTGTTGTGTTGTATTGTGTTGGTTTATACTGTATTGTGTTGTGTTGTGTTGTGTCGGTTTGTGTTGTGTTGTGTTGTATTGGTTTATATTGTATTGTATTGATTTGTATTAGTCTTTTGTCACAAGAGGTTTCTCTGTGTGAAATTCGGGGCTGCTCTTCCCAGGAGAGTGCATCGCTACACTGAGAGCACCATTCATTTAAAAGATTTTTTTTTCCTTCATTTGTTTTCCTATCAATTTTATTATAGAATTTTGCCAGGGACAACCCTCTTGTTTCCGTGGGTCCTTAAACGTCTGCTAAGTGCATGTTAAACACGGGACCTCAGTTTATCATCTGATCCGAATGACTAGCGTCCAGACCACCACTCAAGGTCTAGTGGAGTGGAGGGGGAGAGAATACTGGCGCAGAATGGGATTCGAACCGGTGCGCTCGGATTCTCTCGCTTCCCACACAGATGTGTCACAATTCGAGGCCAACACTCCAGTATAGCCCAAAGGCTGTCATCTCAGACTGACGAGATTTCTGAAGGACTAGGTAATCAGTTACTCTTCTTTACTTCAGTGTGTTTGTGATTGTATTACTTTTGTTCAGCAGATCAGTGACACCATTGATCAGTGTTTGTACTGCTTAGAACGGTCAGTGTTGTCCGGAGTTGATAGAACATGTGTACTGTCTGCTGTACTGCTTAGAACGGTCAGTGTTGTCTGGAGTTGATAGAACATGTGTACTGTCTGCTGTACTGCTTAGAACGGTCAGTGTTGTGTGGTGTTGAGGGGTTGATAGAACATGTGTACTGTCTGCTGTACTGCTTAGAACGGTCAGTGTTGTGTGGTGTTGAGGGGTTGATAGAACATGTGTACTGTCTGCTGTACTGTTTAGAACGGTCAGTGTTGTCTGGTGTTGAGGGATTGATAGAACATGTGTACTGTCTGCTGTACTGTTTAGAACGGTCAGTGTTGTGTGGTGTTGAGGGGTTGATAGAACATGTGTACTGTCTGCTGTACTGCTTAGAACGGTCAGTGTTGTGTGGTGTTGAGGGGTTGATAGAACATGTGTACTGTCTGCTGTACTGTTTAGAACGGTCAGTGTTGTGTGGTGTTGAGGGGTTGATAGAACATGTGTACTGTCTGCTGTACTGTTTAGAACGGTCAGTGTTGTCCGGAGTTGAGGGGTTGATAGAACATGTGTACTGTCTGCTGTACTGTTTAGAACGGTCAGTGTTGTGTGGAGTTGAGGGGTTGATAGAACATGTGTACTGTCTGCTGTACTGTTTAGAACGGTCAGTGTTGTGTGGAGTTGAGGGGTTGATAGAACATGTGTACTGTCTGCTGTACTGTTTAGAACGGTCAGTGTTGTGTGGAGTTGAGGGATTGATAGAACATGTGTACTGTCTGCTGTACTGTTTAGAACGGTCAGTGTTGTGTGGTGTTGAGGGGTTGATAGAACATGTGTACTGTCTGCTGTACTGCTTAGAACGGTCAGTGTTGTGTGGAGTTGAGGGGTTGATAGAACATGTGTACTGTCTGCTGTACTGTTTAGAACGGTCAGTGTTGTCCGGAGTTGAGGGATTGATAGAACATGTGTACTGTCTGCTGTACTGTTTAGAACGGTCAGTGTTGTCTGGTGTTGAGGGATTGATAGAACATGTGTACTGTCTGCTGTACTGTTTAGAATGGTCAGTGTTGTCTGGTGTTGAGGGATTGATAGAACATGTGTACTGTCTGCTGTACTGTTTAGAACGGTCAGTGTTTGGAGTTGAGGGGTTGATAGAACATGTGTACTGTCTGCTGTACTGTTTAGAACGGTCAGTGTTGTGTGGAGTTGAGGGGTTGATAGAAGATGTGTACTGTCTGCTGTACTGTTTAGAACGGTCAGTGTTGTCCGGAGTTGAGGGGTTGATAGAACATGTGTACTGTCTGCTGTACTGTTTAGAACGGTCAGTGTTGTCCGGAGTTGAGGGGTTGATAGAAGATGTGTACTGTCTGCTGTACTGTTTAGAACGGTCAGTGTTGTCCGGAGTTGAGGGGTTGATAGAAGATGTGTACTGTCTGCTGTACTGTTTAGAACGGTCAGTGTTGTCTGGAGTTGAGGGGTTGATAGAAGATGTGTACTGTCTGCTGTACTGTTTAGAACGGTCAGTGTTGTCCGGAGTTGAGGGGTTGATAGAAGATGTGTACTGTCTGCTGTACTGTTTAGAACGGTCAGTGTTGTCTGGAGTTGAGGGGTTGATAGAACATGTGTACTGTCTGCTGTACTGTTTAGAACGGTCAGTGTTGTCTGGTGTTGAGGGATTGATAGAACATGTGTACTGTCTGCTGTACTGTTTAGAACGGTCAGTGTTGTGTGGTGTTGAGGGGTTGATAGAACATGTGTACTGTCTGCTGTACTGCTTAGAACGGTCAGTGTTGTGTGGTGTTGAGGGGTTGATAGAACATGTGTACTGTCTGCTGTACTGTTTAGAACGGTCAGTGTTGTGTGGTGTTGAGGGGTTGATAGAACATGTGTACTGTCTGCTGTACTGTTTAGAACGGTCAGTGTTGTCCGGAGTTGAGGGGTTGATAGAACATGTGTACTGTCTGCTGTACTGTTTAGAACGGTCAGTGTTGTGTGGAGTTGAGGGGTTGATAGAACATGTGTACTGTCTGCTGTACTGTTTAGAACGGTCAGTGTTGTGTGGAGTTGAGGGGTTGATAGAACATGTGTACTGTCTGCTGTACTGTTTAGAACGGTCAGTGTTGTGTGGAGTTGAGGGATTGATAGAACATGTGTACTGTCTGCTGTACTGTTTAGAACGGTCAGTGTTGTCCGGTGTTGAGGGGTTGATAGAACATGTGTACTGTCTGCTGTACTGCTTAGAACGGTCAGTGTTGTGTGGAGTTGAGGGGTTGATAGAACATGTGTACTGTCTGCTGTACTGTTTAGAACGGTCAGTGTTGTCCGGAGTTGAGGGATTGATAGAACATGTGTACTGTCTGCTGTACTGTTTAGAACGGTCAGTGTTGTCTGGTGTTGAGGGATTGATAGAACATGTGTACTGTCTGCTGTACTGTTTAGAATGGTCAGTGTTGTCTGGTGTTGAGGGATTGATAGAACATGTGTACTGTCTGCTGTACTGTTTAGAACGGTCAGTGTTTGGAGTTGAGGGGTTGATAGAACATGTGTACTGTCTGCTGTACTGTTTAGAACGGTCAGTGTTGTCTGGTGTTGAGGGATTGATAGAACATGTGTACTGTCTGCTGTACTGTTTAGAACGGTCAGTGTTGTCCGGAGTTGAGGGGTTGATAGAAGATGTGTACTGTCTGCTGTACTGTTTAGAACGGTCAGTGTTGTCCGGAGTTGAGGGGTTGATAGAACATGTGTACTGTCTGCTGTACTGTTTAGAACGGTCAGTGTTGTCCGGAGTTGAGGGGTTGATAGAAGATGTGTACTGTCTGCTGTACTGTTTAGAACGGTCAGTGTTGTCTGGAGTTGAGGGGTTGATAGAAGATGTGTACTGTCTGCTGTACTGTTTAGAACGGTCAGTGTTGTCCGGAGTTGAGGGGTTGATAGAAGATGTGTACTGTCTGCTGTACTGTTTAGAACGGTCAGTGTTGTCTGGAGTTGAGGGGTTGATAGAACATGTGTACTGTCTGCTGTACTGTTTAGAACGGTCAGTGTTGTGTGGAGTTGAGGGGTTGATAGAACATGTGTACTGTCTGCTGTACTGTTTAGAACGGTCAGCTAATTCGCTGGTCTGCTTTTCTTCTGTAAGTTAGTTGTTTCCCCCTCAACCCAGTTAGAGATCTAGAGATCTTTTATGTGTCATCTGTTTGAGGGCAGAACTTCAGGTGCTGATTTTCACTGATTCCAGTGATTAGAATTTTTTTTTATGAGTGTGTGTTTGTGTGTGTGCATGCGTGCATGTGTCAATCTGTTGGTCTATTTGTTTGTTGGTTGTTGTTTTTTTGTTTTTTTTGTGTGTGTGTGTGTGTGTCACTGTGTATGTAATTGAATATGTACTTTATCAATATGTGTGATTACATAACAGTTATGCCTTTATGATTGTTTATTGTCAAGGTGGTTATCATAACATGGTTAACAACTTGCTATTTCAAGTGCTTGCAGTAGAATTAAAACCTGGAAAACAGTGCTGTTCACCAAGATCTGTAAACAACTTTAATCAGTTTTGGTAAGTGAAGTGACAAAATGAAATGATAGAAAATAGCACATGTTCACAGTTCTGTATTATATATCAATATAGTTTGACTTACATGCTTTTTTTTTCTGCAGTTATATCCATGAAATGAATCAGTGGCATGATACTGATAACCTTCATTGATGGAGAAGCTCCAAAACATTGAAATCCCTCTATGGTTAGATCTGTATTATATAATAAATATGGCAGTATTATGGCAGTATAACTACAGAAAAAAGCAACAACAACAAAAAAAAGCACATAAGTCACATTGATATGTATCATGCAGTTTTTATATGTGATTATAATGAATGATAATTTCCAGTGGGTTGAACATGGTGGATTAAAATTGATTTGTCTCTTTCACTTGTCTGATGCAAATAATGTTTACAGTGTGTGACTTGTAAAATGATGTTGAGCTGTTCATGTATGCAGTAGGGGGTGATTTGTATAAATAATAATTATTGTAACCTAAAATTTACTCAGCAAATGATCAATGATTTCCTAGGTTTGTAAGAGTGGAGCAGGTGAGTCATATTAACCTGCATTTTTTTTTCTCTCACATGATGTTCCAAATTGTGACATCAATCTGTCATGCTGCAGTTTTTTTGGTTTGATTTTTACCTTGAGGGCAGATCCTCTGATTAAAATTTACATTTATAAGGTATTTTAAATTGCACAGAACATCTCAAGCATTCTTCACAACACTTTGGGAAAAGGTTGAAGTGGTATACATGTAATGGTAGGCAAAGATGTGTTTAGTCTGTCCATACATGTATGGTCGTTTGTTTTCTGTTTTCTTTTTGGGTGTTTTTCGGGGGGTCACTAGTTCAAATTTAAGGGCTCCCTCCCGCTCCTAGTCCTACTAGGTAACTGTCTTTCATAGCAGCAACAGAATAGTTTTAGTCGTTGATTCAGTTTTGTGTCATACAATGTGTTCTTGTAGTGTCATATCTATTTTATGTATTCTCATTTAAACACTGCTACAGTTTGCAAGAATGATTAATGTTTTTTATGAGTGTGTGTGTGTGTGTGTGTGTGTGTGTGTGTGTGTGTGTGCATGCATGTGCGCGCGTGCATGTGTAGTGTGTGTGTGTGCCTGTGAGGGCACTATATATATATATATATCTATATATATATCTATATATATATATTATATTATATATATATATATATCTATCTATCTATATATATATATATATATATATATGTTATATGAATACATATGTATAATATACATCTATAATATAAATAGATAGATAGACAGACAGACAGGCAGAGAGATAGATATAAACTTTTGTAGTGTGTGTGTGTGTGTGTGTGTGTGTGTGTGCATGTGTGTGCGTGTGTGAGTACACAAGTGCACATGGGCTTGACACTTGAAGTTGAGATTGTCAATGAAAGGTGAGGGAGATAATATGATCAGTGGTGCCAGCTGGTGAAAACTCCACAGTGAAGAAGAAAACTATGTAGTTTTGAACATTCTATTTTTTGCCGTTCTTGTTGCTGCTGTTATGAATGCAGTTTCCTCAGGACAGATGAATGTGGACACTACTCCTTTGGTTCCTGTTTATATCACCACCCTCTCCCCAGTGTGTGGAAACTAGCTAGCAGCTTCACACTGTTCGGTTCACAACACACACACACACATGTGTGTGTTGGGTCGGCACCGCTGAATGGAGAGAAAGAGGGTAGACAAAACAAGAAACGCGCACGCGCGCGTGCACACAGATACACACACACACACGCACGCACACACCACACACACACACACACACACACACACACACACACATGCCACGTCATAGTAAACACGCTGGCACCGTACCGGGCGAACTGCCAGCCAGAGACTGAGAAAAATGCGCGAGACATTTTGGTGGTTGTTGCATACGCACGTAGTCCTATGTATTACAGATGCACACAGAGCATATAAATGCACAAACACGCGCGCGCAAACAAACACACACACACACACACACACACACACACACACACACACAGAGGAGGAGGTGGGGGGAGTCTCAATGCAGAGGAAACCCCAGCCAGATGTGAGCTAGTCATTGGCATTGGCAGAGCTATACAATGCTGGTGCCACTGCTATGCAATGCCGTGCATGCACCCAAACCCGTCCCCCGCCCAACCCCCCACCTCTCTCTCTCTCTCTCTCTGTGTTCGTTTGCTGCCAGAGAGATAGATAGTGGTAGAAGGGGTTGGGTGTGGGAGGATTGGAGAGGGGGGGGGGGGATCGGTTGGCACTGCACCGGCTCGGGGCCAAATTATTTATGAGCGGCGATCCTCACGCGTGGGCAGCCTATCGCGAAGTTTTCCCTGGTTATACAATGCTCGGTAGAAGAGAGAGTATTGCAAAATACCCATATATATACGTGTAAGTCATTGTACAGTAGTGCAGAAATTATAATTTTATGTCGTTACATTTTAAAAATTTTCAGTTATTATCTAGAGAGCCGAGGTGGTGGTATACAGGCATCAGTGCGACCGCGCGGCTACAAGTATCTATATAATGTAGACTCTTTGGCCTGCGTTACCATAGGTGCTGGATCGAGACTGTTTTGTGTTGTGTTTTCTTATGTTATATTGTTGGTCAGAGCGTATATATATGCTATTTCTCACGTTGCTCTGTAATTGATCAAAGAATATACTTACTTATTTTATTTGTCATTTTACCGTATTGGTCAGAGAATATGTATACATGTATTCAATTTCTCACGTCTCATTGTTGGTCAGAGACTGTGTATTCTATTTCTCACGTTATATTTGTTACTGAATTGTTGGTCAGTGAATGTGTTCTGTTTCTCTCGTTACATTAATTGGTGGTCAGTGAATGTGTTCTGTTTCTCTCGTTACATTAATTGGTGGTCAGAGAATATATGTTCTGTTTCTCTCGTTACATTAATTGGTGGTCAGTGAATATGTGTTCTGTTTCTCTCGTTACATTACATCAGAGAATGTATATATATATATATATATATATATATATATATAATTCTGTTTCTCACGTTACATTGTTGGTCAGAGAATATGTATTCAGTTTCTCACGTTTTCCATGTTGGTCAGAGCTCATGTTGTATTGATGAACAGTGAATAAGTAGGCCTGTATGTATTATCTCACATGTTACACTGTTGGTTTAGAGAACAGCATTTGTGTGATGTCTCATGGCTCCCTAGCCACTTATCTCCACTTCTTCCTCCTCCTCCCCCCTCTCTTCCCTCCTCCCTC
>NC_134878.1:43192751-43195251 GCF_041734735.1 Babylonia areolata
ACACACAGTGCCAGCAAAGCCAGTTTTTCACTTGTGGACGAGATCGAGTGGAGGTTGTGTTGTTCTTGTTTTTCTTCTTCCTCCCACTTGTTCGGTCCGGTTCGGGCTTTGGAGTTTTTTGGTGCATGCATACGTTGTGTTTATTTTTTGTACTGTCTCTCTCTCTCTCTCTCTTAACTGGCGAGCGACTGGGGAGGAAGTTGTGATTGAGTCGAGGGAAGAGGAGTGTGCGTGAATTTCTTGCTGGCAGTTCATGAGCGGCTCGTCCACTGGAGAGTCAGGGTTTTTTTTTCTTTTTTTTCCGAGCGCTTAAAAAGCAAACGTTGGTTTGGTCGTGGTAGTGCCAACGGTTGGATTGTGGAGGAGCTGGTGGTGGGGTGAAAGGGTGACTATGGAAAGTGGGAGTGAGCGGCCAGGGATTCGGGTGGTATCTTCGAGCTAGCACTTCTTCACCTACTACTGTAACTGGTACTGCTGCTGTTATATAGTACCCGTTACTATGGATTACCCGGGGTGGCTGACCCCCACCGCCCGAGGCCCCGGCACCCCCCGGTCCCCCCGCGGAGGGGTGTGGGGGGAGGTGGACCCGGAGGGGCCCAAGAGCCCCATGCTGCACTATGAGGAGGCGCGGATGCGAGACACAGGTGAGAGATGAGGATGGTTGCGATGATGATGACGATGATGACGATGATAACTGTATGTTTCATCACTCTCAAATCTTGATGATGATGATGCCAAGAGAAGGCGGATAGGAGGGAGGGGGTGGGGTAAAAGGATGGGGTTCTATGTTAGAAAGTGCAACAAAACTTATAACACTCAAATGACACCATAAACATTGTAGCGTTTTAACACGTGTGTTGCACAATAACCATCGTGAGTTTTGGTTGCAACGGTTTAAAAAAAAATTGTTCTTGATCCAGAATGTAAAATGAGAGTTTAAAAAGTTTTGGGAAAGCGTGAGAAAAAATGTACACAATGTGAAGGTGGGATATACATATATATATATATATATATGAAAATAACCAGTAAAGCCGCGATGAATTTATGTAAGGTTCACAACTAGTCAGTCCGTACAACTAAAGGTTAGCCGCGCGAAATTTGGCCAAGCTGAGCAAACCGATAGGCCTAGTTTGCATCATTTTGACATGGTAAGCATATGTATCGCCAAACATGGAGTATGACAACAACTCCTGCTAGTGCTGTCCCTGGATTAATGACTCAATTCAATGTCATGGTTGCGTTCAGCAGTGAGCAACACTCAGTTGAGTTGTAGAACTCACGAGACAGTAAAAAAAAAAAGCAGACTTAAAAAAAAAAAAAAAAAATTTCAGCATAATATCATCACATTGAAATGACACGAATTTTCAAAGAGAAACGCATCTCATATATATATATATATACATATATATATATATATATATACATAGTTCCTGGTTTCGAAACTGTGCAGTGTGAATTGTTTTTATTATGAATGGTTTAAAAAAAAAAGTCTTTGTTCTCCATTCGGTGACTACATCAATGTGACGCGCGCGCGCGCGCGCGTGTGTGTGTGTGTGTGTACTGTAATGCACACTGAATCTTTCATCATAAGATTTATTTCGGGAAAAAATATATATATATACATATAAGATTGCCATTGTTGATGTGGACAAGTTTCCTTTTGTCACACACCACACACACACACACAATTGTTGGTTGAAAATTCAGGCTGTAAGAAGACATTGCCGGCTGAATGTTCAGGCTATAAGACGTACATTTACTGTCTGAATTTTCATGCTGTGACATTCCTAGCTGAATTGCTAGAGCTCTGCATTTTCAGGTATCATACTGCCAGCTTAGTTTTCAGACTGGGGCATTGCTAGCTGAATTTTTAGGCTATGATATAGCTAGCTGAATTTTAAGACTATAGGACATTGCTATAGTTGATTTTTCAGGCCAGAAGACATTTGCTGGCTGAATATTGTGGCTAGAAGATATAATTTGCTAGATGAATTTTCGGGCTTGGAGACATAATTATTGCTAGCTGAATTTTTGGGCCAGGACTAAGGAGACGTTGACCTCGATTTGACCCGTTTTGATCGCATGTGTGCGGGTCGAGGAAGGGGGCGGGGGGAGGGGGGGGTAGGGGGAGGAGACTGGGAGGGGGGGGGAGAGAGGGCGTGGGGGGGAATTCCCTCCTTCCCTCCCTTCCACACACAGCCCACCATGTTAGCTCACTGTGCCTTGTTCGCTGATAACGTGCATGGGTCAAAAGAACTGTAACTGCGGAGGTCCGGACTATACTGATCTATTTGTAAACGCCAGAAATAGGGCTTATTTTCAAGATTAGACGTAAATGCTCATAATAGTAATAATACTGATGATAATGGTGATAATACTGTAATATAAGTATTTCAGTGGGTGGTTGGCAATATGCCCAAATACTGTAACATAAGTACTTCAGTGGGTGGTTGGCAATATGTCCACATTTCTTCCTCTGTGCTTTTCCGTTTATAAGTCG
>NC_134878.1:43210251-43212751 GCF_041734735.1 Babylonia areolata
TCTTTGTTTCTCTCTCTCTGTCTCTTCCTGTCTGTCTCTCTGTCCGTCTCTCTGTGTTTCTCTGTCTCTCTGTGTCTGTCTGTCTCTTCCTGTCTCTCTGTCTCTCTGTCTTGTTCTCTGTGTCACTGTCTCTGTCTCTCTGTTAGTTCTCTGTCTCACTGTCTTTGTGTCTCATTGTCTCTCTCTCTGTCTCTCCTTCTCTGTCTGTCTCCCTCCCTCTCTCTTTCTAAGAAACCAGTTACACAGGAAAATTCGAAAACGGATGCGTTTTGAGGATTGGAAAGGGAAGGGTGAAGGGAGGTTAGAGGCCCATCAATTTTGTTTCATTGAAAGAAGAAGAAGAAAAGAAATAGAAAATAAAAAAGAATAAAGGGACTGCGCCTTTCTTCTCTTCCACTTTTGTTACCAGGCAACTATCGTGGTCTTCGTAAGGAATGTGTTGCCTTCAGTTGTCGTCATTTCTTACATTGTGCAGTATGTATATAATCGTTATCTCTCTCCCGTTTTGTTGAAGAGAGAGAGAGAGAGGGGGGGGGGGGGGGGAGGACGGGGAGAGAGATGGGGGCGGGGGAGAGAGAGAGACGGGGTGTGAGGGAGGGAGGGAAAGAGAGAGAGAGAATTTAAAATGCTAAATATGTTAAACTCAGAGCAGCTAAAACAATGTTTAGACGATGTCTGCACTGCAATGCAATCCTATACTCTTTTTTTTTTTTTTTTCCTTTTTCCTTTGCAGTACAAAACCGTAACAGACAGTACAGTACAGTGCAGTACAATACAGCACAATTCAAGATAATGCGATACACAACAATATACTGCAATACATTGCATTGCAGTATTCTACACTACAATAGAAGACACCATAATGTAATAATACAGTGCAACACATTGTACCACAATGCCCTACAATAATTGTGCACTACTACTGCACACTACATGGCAATATAATGCGCCACAATACATCACACTGCATTGCACAGCGATGCAATACAGTACAGTGGAATAGACTACACTATGGTACAATACTCTACAACACAGTACTCTACAGCAGTATGTACAATACAATGGATACAGTAGTCTATAATAATACTGTACGCCGCAGGTAATGCAACACAATACTCACAACATGATACAATGTAATACCACACTATACTCTTCAGCACTGTACTCTGCTTTGCCGTGCCATACTTTTAAACTGTACTGCACTGCACTCTACTCTGCCATACAATACACAGCACAGCACAGCACAACGCAATGTAACGTAACGCGACACGACCCAACGCAACAATTTATCCCCAGAAACGCGGAGTCAAGTCAGTGGGCGCGTGATGTCAAGTCATAGGAAAATATGCTTCTCAAGAAAGCGCTTACTCGTAGTATTTAGGTGTATACATTGACCTTGACAACACACTGTCCATGCAGAAATTTATCAGTCAGACATGTCAATCCATCTACTGTCAGTTGCGATGCATCTGTTCCGTCCGGAAATATCTGTCCACTGACGCAACATCTAAACTTGTCGTATCTCTCACTCTCTCTCGCCTTGACTATTTTGCAACAGCTCCATTGGCTCCTTGTCTCACACAGAATAAAGTATAAGATCAGCACTCTGTTATAAATGTATTCACAAATCTGCCCCTTCCTATCTTTGTGGCTGCCTTCACCTCTACACTCCATCTCGCTCTCTGCGATCGGCTTCGGATCCCCTCTGTTTACGCATACCCAGATTCAAAAACTCCACTGTTGGACGCCGTTCTTTCTCTGTCGCTGGGCCTTGCATTTGGAATGAACTTCCTCTTTCGCTTCGTCAGGTCTCCGCACTCAGTTCTTTCAAGTCTGGCCTTAAAACCCACCTCTTCACAAGATAGCCTCCCTCCCCTGCCTCTTACTTGTCTTCAGTTTCTTCCGTTTTAGATTTATGCATGCGTGTGAATGACTGGTGTGAAAGCGCTTAGATTTGTCTCTGCACAAGATTCAGCGTTATATAAATACTATCATTATTATTATATATATGTATACATGTCTTGAGTGCTTCCTGGTTTTGTAGAAGATGTCTTGTTTTAGTTCAGAAATGGCACTGCAGTCCTCGAGTGCTTGGCCTTAACTAACCACGCTCACCTACGCGTTAAGAGGCACACGCGTGCGCGCGCTCATGCACACAACAAATGCAAGCACATTCGCCTACGTGCACACACACACACACACACACACACACACACACACACACACACACACGCAAACTCACGAGCAGACACATTCACTTACTCACGCGCACACACTTACACACGCGTGCACACTTACGCACGCACGCACGCTCTCTCTCTCTCTCTCTCTCTCTCTCTCTCATGATTGTAGATAATGATGATGATGATGATGGTGGTGGTCAATATATATATATATATATTACTCTCTCTCTCTCTCTCTCTCTCTCTCTCTCTCTCTCCCCTGCCATCCCTTCTTTATCTTATCCCCAAACCCCCCACCCACCCGCCCCACACCACAC
>NC_134878.1:43227751-43232751 GCF_041734735.1 Babylonia areolata
TTTTATTTGTTTTTCCTATCCAAGTGGACTTTTTCTACAGAAGTTTGCCAGGAACAATCCTTTTGTTGCCGTGGGTTCATTTATGTGCGCTAAGTGCATGCTGCACACGGCACCTCGGTTTATCGTCTCATCCAAATGACTAGCGTCCAGACCATCTCTCAAGGTCTAGTGGAGGGGGAGAAAATACCGGCGGTTGAGATTCTCTCGCTTCCTAGGCGGACGCGTTACCTCTAGGCCATCACTCCACTTAGGCCATCACTCCACATGCGAGAAGAAGCACTTGTTGTTGTGTACTTTTTTTATGTTGTGGTATAATTGAGTTTGCTGAAGCAAAACTAATGCAAATCCCAAGAGGAAGTTTCGAAATGAAAATTGGATTTCCCCGTCTCCTCGACGAAGGCGGCAGTACGTCGCAGGTCCTCCAGTCTTCAGTAGAGCTTCCAGGCCGCTGGTATTGGGTCGGGCCAGGTTTTCTCTCGGAGCGCTTGGTGGAGCGGGCAGGACTGCAGCAGATGTTCTGTTGTCTGTCTGCCTATTCTGCAGGGGCACTGCTCTGTGTCGCCGATACGGAGTTTCGTGTATAGGGGGGTGTTTCAGGCGGTTGTGGCCTGTCTTGAGCCTGAAAATGGCTACCTGCTCTCGACGAGTCAGCAGGTAGTACGGGTCTGCTCGGTTGTGGCTTGTTCTGCAGCTTGGCCTTAATGATGGTCCTGGATTCAGAGTAGCTGGTAGACCTGTCCGTCTGCTCTTTCGTGGTGCCTTCCTTTGCCAGGTAGTCAGCAGTGTCTCGTTGCCAAGCACGTTGCAGTGGGAAGAAGCAGCTGTGTAAGGGTCAAAGACCTCCCTCGCCCCCGCCCCCTTCCTCCCGCCCCCCCCCCCCCCCCCCCCCCAAAAAAAAAACAACCCAAAAAACAACAACAACAAAACAAACAAACAAAAAACAAAAAAACAACAACAAAAAAACAAACAAACAACACCCTTGACCAGACACGAACCTGCCACCTGTGTAACACTGGTCAACTGTCCCTCATTCGCCACGTGGTAACGCGTCCGCCTAGGAAGCGAGAGAATCTGAGTGCACTGGTTCGAATCCCGGCAAAGTCGCCAGTATTTTCTTCTCCCTCTCCACTGGACCTTGAAGTGGTGGTATGGACGCTAGTCATTCGGATGAGACGATAAACCGAGATCCCGTGTGCAGCATGCACTTAGCGCACGTAAAAGAACCCACGGCAACAAAAGGGTTGTCCCTGGCAAAATTGTGTAGTGTGTGTGTGTGTGTGTGTGTGTGTGTGTGTGTGTGTGTGTGTGTGTGTGTGTGTGTGTGTGTGTGTGTGTGTTGGCGGGGTTTGGGGAGGGGGAGGGAGGAAGGAGGTTTTTAAAACTTTGAGTGAAAACTTGAAGCATTGAGTTTTTGTTGTGCTTTTTATTTTATTATTATTTTAAAGTAAATTCTAACGTGGCGATAGCCTTGAGATGGCTTTGGTGGTCGGCGAGGCTGGAAGCACCATTACATTGATTTGATTCACCCCGCTTCAACGTTTCTGATTGGCTGTAACTGTTTTACGGCGTGTCCAATCCACTTCAGGTTCGTTCGGAAGCGAGAAGTGGCCGGAGTTTGTTCGTGTGCCACGTTGGAGTGTGATCAGTTCATTGAGAAATATGACTTTGAGGAGCGGTGGCATGGAGACAGACAGCCGACCAGCCGCGGACTGGGGTTTACCCGCGATCTACTGGCTGTTGCCCAAAAGGTCAAGCGGTGTGTCAGGCCTGGGGCCTTGAGGGGGTTCCACGAACGTTGCGTCGTTCGAGTCATATCATGGATTGTCTGTCCCGGATGAGGCCTTGTGCGCCTGGCGTCTCGAGAGGGGAAGGGACAGCAGAGAGAGCTGAAGTTCTGGCTAGCTGTTCTTGGGGAGGGGGAGAGGGGGGTGGGTGGGTGTGTGTGTGAGGGGGGTGGGGGTGGGTAGGCTGGGTGCGAATTCTATACTGCCTCTCTGCGTAGGCATGCAAAGAGAATGGTCTTAGGTGTTGTTGGTCCCAGAACTGTGTTTGATTCTGACAGTGCCCCGGCTTAGCAGATCGTCTTCGATTGAACGTTGTTCTTTCCCCTCCCCACTTTGTTTTTGTCAATAAATCTTTTTTTCCTTTTCTTTTTTTTTCTTCTTTCTTTTTTTCATGCCTCCAAGTTGTCAGAGCAGAGTCGCGCGCTTTCAAAAAAGACGATTGTCAGAAATGTCCAGGGCAACGTACACCACCACCATTACCACCTCGCCCCTTATATCCCCCATCCGTATTATATTCCAGACCTGTAGTCGTACGATAGGAAGAAGACGACATTCCTTGGCAAAAATAAACCTTTTTGTTGTTGTTGTTGTTGTTGTTGTTGTTGTCTTCTGCTACACTTTGCACATTCATTGAGAATGAACAGGTATTGCCCTGGCGTCAGCACAGCTGCTGGGGGGGAGTGTTGTCAGAAAGCACACACAGCCACCACCCCCTCCCCTTCTCCCTCCCCCCCCCCACCACCCACGCACACAAGTTGTGTGTGGAGCACGTGACACCCGGAGGAAATAGGAAACAGACCCTTTCTTTGCGCAGATACGGAGATAGCCTAGTGCCTGATGTTTTGTAGTAGCAAAGTGAATAGAGGTCATACAGCACAGCGGGCCCCAGAACACTCCATTAAGAGATGAGGTCAATAGATATGTCTGGTCTCCTTGTCTGTCTGTCTGTTTCTCTGTCTGTCTCTCTCTCTCTCTCTCCCCCCCCCCTCTCTTCTTTCTCCATGTTGTCTCTAACCGTCTGTCTGTCTCTCTCCCTCCCCCACCTCTCTTATCCTCCAGCTTCTTCCCCCCCTTCCCACTCTCTCCTCCCCTCTCTCCCAGCATCCTATCTCCCTCCTTCCCCTCGCTGTTTTCCTCCATCCTCTCTCTCTCCCCCTCCCCACCCCCTGCATCCCCCGTCTCTCTCTCTTTCTGTGCCAAAGGTCTTGATTCTTTGCTGTACGTGCGTGGTACGAACGCGGGCAGAGAACCTTTTGCACTGTTCGCCCCTCCTCTCTCTCTCACCTTCTCCCTCAAGAGGCATGGGTTTTATTAAGAGAGGGAGTGGTTGGGGGGAAAGAGGGGGGGGGGGGGTCGGCAGGGGATGGGGGGTCGGCAGGGGGGGGGGGGGGGTTGAGGGATTTTCGCCCTGCCAGCTACAGGGGAGGGGGGAGGGTAGGAAGGGAAGGGTTGGGGTGGGCTGGGGTGTAGTGGGAGGTGCCGACTTGGTTGTTTAGGTAAACACTAATATGTTTCCTGCTGTGATGTTTTTGATTCTTTCTGGAGGGAGTTAGGGTGGGGTGGGGGGGGGGGGAGTGTAAGAGAGAGGGGGAAAGTATATTGAGTCATTTCTTTTTGGGGAGTTGGTGGGGGCGGGCGGTTGGGGGGAGGGGGGAGAAGTTTCGTTTGTATCATTCTGGAATTGGGTCAGGTGGAAGAGGAAGGGTGTGGGTGGGGATGGGGGGTGGAAGGGGTGGGTTATAGGTCAAAGGGGATGGGGGGGGGGTGGTGTTGGGAGAAGAGGGGAGTGAGGGTGGGGTGGGGGTAGGGTAAGGTGGAGGTAAGTATGGAAATATATGACAGGGGAAAACAAAACACAGAAGAAACACAGTCGTTCATACAGACATACATACATACATACATATATATATATATATATATATATATATATATATATATATATATACATACACACGAACACGCACGCGCACACACACACACACACACACACACACACAACGACATATATATATATATATATATATATATATATATATATATATATATATATGAGGTGGGGTTGGGGGGAAGGAGGAAAGGGTGGGGGTGGGAGGGGGAGGGTGGGGAGGCAAAGACTGTTTTCAAGGTCATGTGGGAGAGTAGATGGGGTGGGGGTGTGTGTGTGAAAAGATCTCCGTAACCTTTTTTTTCTTTCTTTTTTTTCCTTTTTTTTCTTCTTCTTTATTCCTCTCCTCTTAGAATAAGGAAACTGTTGTTTTGTTTTGTGTGTGTGTGTGTGTGTGTGTGTGTTCCAATGTTCGGGTGTTTTTGCCCAGCTGGCAGCACAATTAATGAATGGAGGGGTGCTTGGGATCAGGGTAGGTTGGAGGAAAAGGACATGCATAGCTGTAATAGTCTACAGGTGCACAAACACGCAGCGTCACTGAGAGATATTTATACTAGCAAGCCCAGTTGTTATTTATTTATTAATTAATTTGTTTTTTTATTGGCCTGTGTGTGTGTGTGTGTGTGTGTGTGTGTGTGTACGCGGTATGGGGGGGGGTATTTGGAAAGTTGAATTCGAGATGGGGGTGGGGGTGGGTTTCTTTCTTCAGTTCTCTCTCTTTTCTCTCTCCCCCTCGCCCCCCCTCCCCCCTATCTCTCTGTCTGTGCCTGTGCCTGTGCCTGTGTCTATGTCTATTATGTGTGAAGCAATTCCACAGTACACCCCATATAAAACAACAACAACAACAATAACCACCACTACCACCACCACCACCACCACAACCACCACCACCACCACCACCACCACCAAAACACCAGAAAAAAACATAAAAAACTACTCTCTCAGCGTCTATTACCCAGCCAACAAATCTTGATACCCAAACCCACTTCAGGGTGATGTTGAAGAGGTGAGGGGGTGGGTGGGGTGGGGGTGGGGATAGTTTGTGTGACAGGATCGTGTCGTCCATTGACGGGGGAGATAGATTGTGTCACAAAGGCGGGTCGTCCATTGACCGAGAAGAGGATAAAGACTTGTTCACCTTGCACCAGTCATGTTTTAATCCGGCGGGGTGTCAGATCATGAGAGAGAGAGAGAAGGAGAGAGAGAGGGGGGCGGGGGGGGGGGGGGGGGGGGGGGGGTGGGGGGGGGAGGGGGGGGGTGGTATCGTCTTCATCTTGTCTCGCGCGCGCTCGCGCCACTGTTGTTGACAAGGTGGGGTCGAATTTCAAGGG
>NC_134878.1:43240251-43247751 GCF_041734735.1 Babylonia areolata
CACACACACACACACACACACACACACACACACACACACACACTCAGACACTCCCATCTCGTTGATTCAGTTTCCTATATCCAATGACCCCCCCCCCCCCCCCCCCCCCCCCCCCCGCCTCCACCCCCCAACAACACCCAGCTGAAAACTAGGAAAGGTTGGATGTTTCTCGTTAAGCCAGTCTGTCTGCATGTTTGTCTGCACTGTTTCTGCCGAGTTGACACTTTTGCCAGTGCCACTGTCTCTGTCGCCGTTTATCTGTTTGTATAAAATGTCTGTGGTTGTCTGTCTGTCTGTATATCATGTCTGTATCTGCCTGTATCATGTCTCGGTATGTTCCTTGTGCATTTGTATAATTATGTCTGTGTCTGTATTATATATATCTTTGTGAATTAATAAAATGTCTGTGGTCGTCTCTCTGTCTGTATATCATGTCTGTATCTGCCTGTACCATGTCTCGGTATGTTCCTTGTGTATCTGTATAATTATGTCTGTGTCTGTATTATATCTTTGTGAATTCAAAACTGTATCTCTCTCTCTGTCTCTGTCTCTGTCTCTCTCTCTCTCTCTCTCTCTCTCTCTCTATATATATATATATATGTCTGTCTGTGTCAGGACAGGACTTTATAAGATTTCCTTGTTGTCCTGTTCATCTGTATGTATATATATATATATATATATATATATATATATATATATATATATATATATATTTGTGATGTATTGTGACGTGTTTCAAATAAAGTACTGTGTCTGTGTACATATGTCTGTACTGTGTCTGTGTACATATGTCTGTGTCTGTATCGTATCTCTGTATATTCTATGTCTGTCTGTATGATTATGTCTGCATCTGTCGGTCTATATCTCTCCGTCTCGGTATGTTAATGTCTCTGAATCTCTCAACCTTTCTCTCCCTCCGTCTCTCCTAATGGACCATATTCACCTATTATGATCGTAATCAATATTTCAGCATTTCGAAAAATTCCAGAGCAAAACGTTTTTAAAGCTTAAGCGTGTTTTTTAAATTTTTTACACAATTCTCAAACGGGAATAGGAGGGGGGGGGGGGGGGGGGGGGGGGGGGGGGGGGGGGGGGTGCGTGATGAATTGTGTGAACATTTTGATTTAAACAAAATTTTATTCAGTAAATATGTCACACACGTACAGATAGACAGCGGAGCAACAACAAGCTAACAGCTTATATCGTGCTCAGGAATGTGATTAAATACATCTGTTTCGTTGACGGCTGGTGGACGCTACACAATTGCAATTATGTTAAAATACACATTTTCCAACTGCATATAAGCGACAGTCATTGCAGACATACATTGTTTCCCCCTTTTTTCCCTACTCTTTTTCCCTCTCTTTTTCCTTGAGCCGCCGTGGAGATTAATATATTTAAAGAATTTACAAAGAATATAAACATCATTTTTAAGATACGTTGTTCACACAACAGAAAGCAGAAAAAGGTAAGAAAAACAAGTTAGTGAATAAGATAAGAAATGAGAGAAGAAAAAGAAAAAGAAAAAAGAGAAGAAAAAAACAAGAAAAAATATACACATGGAGAGGGAATGACATTACACATAATAGTACTTGATTAGACGGACTAGACAGGAAGTAAGGAAAGATTACATGTCCAATGTAGAAGATATAGTTGGTCACACCTACACACCTAGAACAGTGCATACTTAAAATCTACTGGATTCAGTGATGAATTTGTGTACAGTTTCAAATATCAGCATGTTTATGTTAAGTTGAAAATTGGAATTACCATGCAGGAGAGTATGTATCTGAATATATTCTTGGGGAAGATTTAAGACAGTATTTCTACGAGCCACGCTAAAACGCGGACACGATAGCAAATAGTGCTCAGCTGTTTCTCTACCATTGCCACAATCGCAGAATGGATCATCCACTAAGTGGCGATGAAACATGTCATTTCTAAGATCACTTATCTGAAGACGGAGTCGACAATGAACTATTTGTTCCTTACGTTCACCAAAATAATAATATATAGGTACAATGGAATCGTTAGCAGACAAGTAGCGTTTAAATGCACTTAGAGAGTTACAATTCTTGACATGGTCAGGGAGGGAGTTCCACAGGGTTGTTGTAGAAGGAAAGAAAGATTTCCGATATATTTCAGTATGACATTTTGGAACCGTGCGTTCAAGAGGTCTACGTCTGTGGTATGGGTTCCTTACTGCAACAAGATCAGGTAGAAGGTCTAACAAATAGTCTGGACACATGCCACTAATGATTTTATAATATTGTATAAGTTTGTGCCTATCTCTTCTTTCTTTTAGTGTACAAAAGCCAGACTCGTTACGTAAATTTTGGTGATTGGTTCCACGAACAGCTCCAACGATGGTTCTTATTGCTTCCAAATGCAAATCCTCCAGAGAATTTGATAGTGTGGCAGAGCAATTATCCCAAATGATATCAGCGTAATCAAAATGAGGTAATATAAACGATTTATACATTATTTCAAGGGATTTTCTACTAAGTTTATACTTGTAACTTTTTAGACAGGAAAGTAACATAGTAACTACGCTAATTATACTTTGAATATGTGCGTCCCATTTGCAGTTGTTCTGGAGTATAATACCAAGATGTTTGTGTTTGTCTGTGCTCAGTAAACGCGAAGAACAAAATGTAAGCGGTAGAACAGCGTTATTGTCTCGTACAAAGTTTAATAATTCTGTTTTCTCTTCGCTGAATTTCACTTTCCAGAGTTTAGCCCATTTGCTTATTTTTTCCAAATCTGAATTCAGTATTTCTGCTCGAGTGTATGGGTTATTCAGTGCTAAAGACATGCTTGTGTCGTCTGCAAAGAGTTTAACTTTAGATTTGATATTGTCTACAATGTCGTTAATGTAAATAAGAAATAAAAGTGGACCCAAAACTGAGCCTTGGGGGACACCTGCACGAATCTTCTTATAATCCGATTTGTCACCTTTAATTATAACAGCTTGATAACGATCTGATAAGTAATCTGTAAACCACTCGAGTAGTTTCCCTCTAATACCATTCACTTTCAGTTTGTAAATAAGTCCTTTGTGCCAAACACGATCAAATGCTTTGGATATATCAAAATATACTGCTTGTGTTGTAACTTTACGATCAAATGAAAGACATAAGTCATCATATATACATAACAGTTGATTCACAGTGGAATCACCAGGGATAAACCCAGACTGTGAGGGGGAAATAATGTTATTTATTACCAGGAAATGGAAAGTATGTTGGTGAATACACCTTTCAAAAACTTTGCCCACACAGCTAAGTAGAGAAATTGGACGATAATTGTTACAAGTATCTTTTGATCCTTTTTTGTGTAAAGGGTTTACATGAGCAGTTTTCCATACCTGTGCAAACTTAGCTTCGTCAAGACTTCTGTTAAAAAGAGAAGTCAAGGGATCTAAAATAACTGGAAGTGATGCAATCAGTAACGTATTATGAATTAGGTCGGGTCCTACTGCTTTATTCTTGTTTAAATTGAGAATAACTTCTTTCACACACATTGTGGTTAATATTATTTCTTTTAGTTCTGGAATGCGGAAAGGTATATTGGGCAGTTCATCATCCTCGCCTTCCAAAGTGGACTGATCAATGAAAAAGTTGTTGAAAACGTCTGCCTTTTCTTTGTTTGTATGATAAATATTACCGTTGTATAAAATTGGGGGGATTTCATTCGAGTCTATGCCTTTCTTTTTCAGAAACGATTTAACTAGTTTCCACCATTCCTTCTTACCAAAGTTGGATGAATTTGAAACTTTATGCTCTAATTCTGCAGTATAATTGAGTTTCCGTTGTTTTTCTTTTGCTACGACAAAATTA
Source organism: Babylonia areolata (assembly GCF_041734735.1). Taxonomy (NCBI): domain Eukaryota; kingdom Metazoa; phylum Mollusca; class Gastropoda; order Neogastropoda; family Buccinidae; genus Babylonia; species Babylonia areolata. The sequence goes on from NC_134878.1 coordinate 43,244,091, forward strand.
CGAAATCGTCTAAATTCTAGCCAATCTTCTGGTTTATTGCTGTGTTTAGCTATGCTATGGAGATGCTTGCGTTCATCTATTAGAAATCTTATTTCATCTGTCATCCAGGGTACATCGTTAGGGTGGACAGTGATAATTTTAGTTGGCATGCATGTTTTTGCTGTGTCCATTAGAATTTGAGAAAACATCTCAGCACTTTCATCTACAGATCTGTTGTGAATAACATCGTCCCAGTCAACGTGACTCAACAAACTGCAAAATTGTTCCACTTCTAATTTACTGTAATTATAAATTGTTCTTCTAAAAGACCGCTCTTTTGCTACAGTGTCTTTGATGATGGCGCAAGGAACACTGTGATCACTACATACTGCTGGTAAAACTTCAGTAGATTTTATAATGCTGGGACTTTGAGTCATGATCAGATCTAAGCAGGACCTGTGTGCCTCAGTAATTCTTGTTGGTTCACTGATTAGCTGCGTAAGCTGATAACGATTCATGATTGATACTAAGTGAGGTGAAGGTGTACTTAAGATGTCAGTGTTGAAGTCACCCATAATTAAAAATTTTGATGATGTGTTATTGACATTATGTATACTTTCTTCTATCAAGTCCCAGTAATTTACATTTGAATTGGGTGGTCTATAAAAAGATCCAATTAGCAAACTACATTGGTCCAACTTTGTTTCAACCCAAACAGCTTCTAGATGGTCTATGTGGAGGTCTATCCGTGCTTTACAATATAAGTTGTTTTTAACATAGATGGCGACACCACCATGTGGATCATTAGGTCTGTCACACCTGACCGGCGGATGAAAATTTATCAAGTGAATTGAATCATTATTGTCTGAATCTGCAAGCCACGTTTCCGATATTGTAATAATGTCAAATTTGCTATATTCTGCTTCTAATAGCTCTATTTTGTTTTTAATACTTCTTATGTTGACATGCATGACTAAGAGGTCAGTTTTAGTACTTGGTCCAGGATTAATCTCCACATCACCTGACAAAAGTAATAGTAAATAGTGAATTATGGTAGTATGGTTAGCCTTTTTCCCGCTGGTTTCAGACATAGCAGGATAACAATCATGGGACAGGATATTCCTATCAAAACGATCTTTAAAGTATTTACACTCGTAACCATGAATGGTAATATGCAACATCAAAGAAACTATGATGTTAAGTGGAGCATGCAGGCATGATAATGCAAGAAATTGCATGATATTAGAATCATTAACAAAAGATAGTTTCCTGTTTGCTGTCGAAGCTCTGACATAATAGCACCCAACCCTAGCGCGGTACGTATTCAGATCAATTGTCATTTAAGTTATTGTACTCTGCAGTACAGAAAACAGGAAGATGGCTAGGGCTGAATCTGGAAGCTCTCCATGTATCTCGAAATAAAAACTAAATAGTTGAAAAAGAGTACAAAAATCCAAAGTTCTAAAGTAGCTACGGAAGCTAGAACGACATACAAACACACCAACAGGTAGAATATATAAAGACATGCTTACTGCATGAGCAATGAATATATGTATATAAATGCAAACAACATGACATAACACAAAATTACTCATTATTGAAAAAAGAACAATTTCGACAAAAACAGAGTAAGGTGTACTCCCGAAATATATTAACACAAACCTTCATGGTTTGACACAATCTAGGTAAAATTAACGTAAAAAAAACTTGTTTTCACAACATTATTAGAACAGGTGGATGACTGGTGCGAAAGCGCTTTGATTTGTCTCTGCACAAGACTCAGCGCTATACAAATATAATAATCGATTAATTCCCTGGCTGGAAAACGGGTTCACCCTTCTAACGTATCTCCACCACTATTCACCCTTCACCCTCCTTCGCAAACGCACGCACTTCCATCCACGCACGTGCATGAACGAGCACCGCACATACAAATGCAGTACGTACGCTCCGATTCCGCACAAAAGCTTGCGACTGACATGTGAATTAGTTAGACCAGTGAACTAATCAAAGAGATTTGCCCCCAAACATGGGTCAAACAATCAACAGGTTACATCAGCATGTATTGACAAAAACATTTGGGCGGCGGGAAAAAGCGTATCGATATTAAGTCAGTATCATGACTTACATATGAACACATCTGGACTTCACATTCTATTCCACTCTCAGCTGCGTTACTTTTTATTATCTTTTGTATTGTTATTTTGGTTGTTACTATTATTATTATTTTTATTTCTGCATTATATACATACATATACATATATGCATATACATATTTATATATATACATATATACATACATGTATGTATTTTACTTCTTTTCGTCCTGACTTGGTGTATTACATTTGAGGGCAGGCACATGATACGTTACGTACTACATATCGTAACAAGAATTTGTATATATACATACACCGCAATACATAATTATTACCACAGCATACAAGCATATAAGTACATTAAACACGCACACATGCACTCGCACACACACACACACACACACACACCGTGCCCTCCCCCCCCCCCCCCCTCCCCCCCACACACCAACCAAAGGTGATTTTCATAAATACAAAACGAATCACGATTTCCACTCATCTGTTTCATCGCTGATATAAGTTACACAGTTCAATACGCGCACGCGCGCCTTGTTGTGTCTGCAAATGAATCGTGATAATCCATGTCACTGTCTCAATGACGATGACAGGCACAGACTATACTCATGATAATAGACACACTACGTATCATATGACACTTGCTGTGAGCAAATATTTCATAAAATCTTTGTTGGTGACTGCATATGCATGTATGTGCTCACATAGGTAGTGCCTATGAGCGTGTTCATTTTTCTGTGTTACACACACACACACACACACACACACACACACACACACACACACACACATATGCGCATGTGTTCCTTTGACTCCCCCCCCCCCCCCCCCCCCCCCCCCCCCCCCCGCCATCCCCCCCCCTCCACACACACACACGCACACCCCCACACCCCGCCCTTTTTCTTTCCTCTGTCACTTAACTGATCTGCTCCAGCCAGCTATACAACTGAATTTATGTGAAGATAGATAATGAAGATGAAAAAGATAAATATAATAGAGCCTTACGGTTAAAGATGACAGTTTGCTCTTTTCTAGTTCAAATTAATATCAGATCTACTCGGAACCAAAATGCCGCACTTCACGTTTGGTGGTCACACGGAAGGTAGTCTCTCCTCGTTTAACAAAGATCGCCCCGTCGTAAACCCAGGTGTCGTCGATCTTCTTTTGGCGTTTATAGCTGCGAGCCATCCAGGCGATCTCGGCCCTTTCTTTGGTGAGGTCGTGGTTCACGTAGAGACGTGGTGTTGCAGTGCCAGATCCGCCAGGCCGTGAAGTTGATGGTTGTGTGGACCGAGTGAGAAGGGGCCAGTCGGCATTGGGAAACAGCTTCCTGATGTCCACTGTCTGTAGTTTTTTCCTTGCCCCCATCAACACAGACTTGTGTCTGTAGGATGTGAACTTAACCAGGATGGGACGGCTTTTGGCATCCCCTTCAGACAACTTTCTGCCGACACGATGGCTTCTGTCAATCATATCGTCTGTTAATTCAACATCTACTTCCCTCAAAATCTTCTTGACAACGTCGTCCGTTGACTCTCCTTTCATCTCGGGCACAGAGCTGATCCTTACGGAAT
>NC_134878.1:43265251-43270251 GCF_041734735.1 Babylonia areolata
TGTGTGTGTGTGTGTGTGTGTGTGTGTGTGTGTGTGTGTGTTTTGACAGATGATTTGCTGTGCAGTATCGTTTTATTTTTTTTCTTCTTTTTTTTTCTTCATGATTCCTTTTGCTGGATTATGTGGTAACAACACGTGATCGTGAGCCTTGAAGGTTTTGCCGCTATTATTATAATTATAATTATTATTATTATGATCATAACTGATGACCTGCCTGTGTTGTTGCTCAAAATACCAGTGGTGTCCACAACCATCTGATTACATGCAGCACTGGAGGTTCACACAGGTTGGTGGTGTGCTCTCCCCCCTCCCCCCCCCCTTCTCCCCCTCCCACTCCCCCACACCCTCACCCACACCCTCCCTCACCCTCCCTCACCCTTCTGTTTTGCTACTGCTGCATGACCTCCTCATTCCTCTCATCAGTGAGGTTGTTGACCTGCATTTTTGATGAGTGTGGATTCTCTGGACAGTGTTGTTGTTGTCTGTGTGTGTGTGTGTGTGTGTGTGTGTGTGTGTGTGTGTGTGTGTGTGTGTGTGTGTGTGGTTTGCAGTGCATATATATATATGTATGTATGCTTTGTTGGCACTTGGAGTTTATACAATGTGTAGCATCAGTATGAAAATTATGACACCCTGAAGCATGAGACGAATATCTTGTTGTTTGTATTGTGAAACCTGCTTGTTGTGTTTTTTGTTTTCTGTCTCGGATGTGTCTGTTGTAGCATTTGAACTTGAACTGCTACCACCACTGGAAACCTTCCTTGGTCATGTGGAAAACCAACTTTGTTGTCTTGTGTCATCTTTCTTCTTAATTCTTCAAGACATTGTATCGTATTATTATTGTTATTATTATTATTATTATTTTAATCCCGAAGAGATGTTGTGAGCATTCTTCCCACTTAATCTCCCCCACTCGCAACCTCTGCCATCATCACTGTTGTAGTTGCATTTGCAGCATGAAGATATGATATAATTCTTTTGTAGTTTGTATGGTATGCGAGTGACATACGGCTAAAGTTTGGACATTGTTAGAGGTTTGGATACACGTGTAAATTCGTTGTTTTGTTTTTTAAATGTATAGTTTCAATGTTGTGTGTGTGTGTGTGTGTGTTGCTGTGCTCGTGATTAGACGTCGCTCCACTATCTTTCTTTCTTTCTCTCCGTCTGTCAGTCTGTCTGTCTGCTTCTCTCTCTCCCTCTTTCTCTCTTTCTCCCTCTGTCACTGTCTCTCTTTCTTTAAAAAAAAAAAAAAAAAATTAATTTTTTATTCATTACAGTTTTACTTATCTATTTCTGTCTTTCTTTCTGTTATTATAATCATTGTTATGATTATTATGATTATTATCATTATTGTTGTGATCATCATCATCATCATCATCATCATTATTGTTATTGTATTTTTTTGTTTGTTTTGTTTGATTTCTTTGCCATGAGGGCCCTCTCTCTCTCCATCTCTGAATCTCTCCACCTCTCTCCATCTTGATTTCGACTTGTTCTGCTGATGTCATCGACAAAGGGAAATGTTATGAAACAGTTCGGTATTTTAAAAAAAATGTACCTGTACAAAGCATTTAAAACAGCAAAGCATTATGCTGTTGGTGATTATTGGTTGTGCATTTTTCAGTTTGCAGTTTCTCATCATTATTATTATGATTAAATTTTACTGACGTTGCATTCAGTTATTTAGTATGACATCATTGTTGTGGGTTTCGTTGTTTTGTTGGCTCTGCCCCACTTCACGAGGGGGCATTGACCTTTATTGAATCGATTATCCGTATCCGTATCCATTTCTCTCTCTCTCTCTCTCTCTCTCTCTCTACCACCACCTACACTCATCTGTTTGTGTCTTGTCTCATTCTCTCATTTACAAAACGCGCACACGCGTATGCACACACGTGTGTGAGCAGAAGGAAAGAAAGAAAGAAAACAACAACAAAAAACCCCAACAAAAACTCCGCACTGAGTGGCAGAGCATGGAAATGTCGATTATCTCCCTTCCTCTGTTGGTTGAGCACTATCTGCTCAGCGCAGTGCCTCGCTGTGAACTGGAGACAGGTTTGTTTGTTGGTAGGGTGTCAAATGCAGGACACCTTCCTCTCTTTCATGTTTTAGCCAGCGTGTATGCATGCATGCCTCTCACTCTTGTGTGTGTGTGTGTGTGTGTGTGTGTGTGTGTGTGTGTGTGTGTGTTGTGCACCTTCGTAAGATCGTGTGAATGCAATAAATTTAGTATTGCTTGTATGCTTGCATTGTTGCATGATTCGTGATTGTGCATGTACGTGTATTTACTCTGTGCGTGTGTGTGTGTGTGTGTGTGTGTGTGTGTGTGTATGTGTGTATGCGTGCGTGCGTACGTGTGTGTGTGTGTTGAGAGAAAGAGAGAGAGAATTTTTTCTCTTTTCTTTCTCCCCCCCACCTCACCCCCATCCCCCACAACCCCCACCCTGTAAGTTTTTGTCGTTGTTGTTGTTGTTGTTGTTGTTTTTAACTGTGTGGTAAGCTGGGGAATAATGATTGTTGTTGAAAGGACCGTTTCTCTGTACACCAATTAACACAATTAACAACGGCACGTCAAGCTGGTGTGTGTTTGTGTTTTTTGTTGTTGTTATTGCTTCAGAGTGTGTGTGTGTGTGTGTGTGTGTGTGTGTGTGTGTGTGTGTGTGTGTGTGCGTGATTTTACGGGGCGTGAGGGTGTGGGTGGGGGTAGGGGTGGGAGAAAAGGATGGGAAGAGGAGGTTCAGTAGTGGGAGGGAGGGGGGTGGGGTGGGGGTGAGGGTGAGGGGATGTGTGGGCTTTTTGAAACCGTTGCTAGCGATCTGCTGCAGAGCTCAAAAGACAGGATGTCAAGATCTGTGTAGTATCAAACGTTTCCGGTGCTCTCTCTCTCTCTGTCTCTCTCTCTCTGTCTCTGTCTCTCTCTCTCTCTCTGTCTCTCTCTCTCTCTCTCTCTCTCTCTCTCTCTCCTTTGTGTTTTTAATTTGGTTTTCTTTCTTTATTTGTTTATTCATTCATTCATTTATTTGTTTATTTATTCGTCTTGATTTTGGTTTTCTTTCTTTACTTGTTTATATATTTTTTCATTTATTTATTCATGTATTCATTTATTTGTTTAATTATTCATTTATCTATTTATTCATTTCTTTATTATCATTGTTATTATCATCATCATTATTATTGTTGTTGTTGTTGTTATCATTATTTTTATTGTTGTTGTTGTTAGTGTTTTGTTTATTTATGTATTTATTTATGTATTAATTTATTTATTTATGTATTCATTTATTTGTTTGTTCGTTCATTTATCTGTTTCTTGATTTCTTTATTATCATTGTTACTGTTATGATCATTATTGTTATTGTTGTTATTATCATTATTATTATTATTATTGTCGTCGTCGTCGTCATTATCATCATCATCATCATCATCATCAGTAGCAGTAGTAGTAGTAGTCGTAGTATTAATTTAGACAAGACAAGACAAGACAATTCAATCAATATGTCAAACAATCTATCAATATATCAATCAACCCATCAATAATTTAAAAACAAAACAAAAAAACTCAATGAATAGATGAATTACAACTACTACCGCCGCTGCTGCTGCTGTTCTTCCCATCTCTGAGTTCACGCGTGTTTCTGAGTAAATGAATGCATGTGTACATGATATTATCATCATGTGTGTGTGTGTGTGCGTGTGTGTGTGTGTGTGTGTGTGTGCGTGCGTGCGTGAGTGTGTGTGTGTGTGTGTGTGTGCGTGCGTGTGTCCGTGTGTGTGTGTGTGTGTGAGTATGTGTGTGCGTGCGTGCGTGCGTGTGTGCGTGCGTGCGTGTGTGCGTGCGTGCGTGCGTGTGTACATGTTGATGTACTGGGTTGATGTATAGCTGTGTTGGTGCACTGATTGAGTATATATATATATATATATATATATATATATATATATATATATATATTGATGTGATGATGTATTGATGATGATGGTGGCCGTGGTGTGGGTGCAGGCCGGCCTGAGGATTGGGGACCTCTTCGAGGACCTGCGGGATGGACACAACCTCATCTCTCTGCTGGAGGTTCTGGCCCATGACATTCTGGTGAATAGTGATGCTGTTCTGTGTGTGTTGCGTTTGTATGTGTGGGGGGGTGGTGGTGGTAGTGGTGGTTGTGGGGTTGGTGGGGGGTTGTGTTTGGTGTGTGTGTGTGTGTGTGGGGGGGGTTATGTTTGCTCTGTGTGTGTGTGTGTGTGTGTGTGTGTGTGTGTGTGCGCGCAAACGTACTTATACTATTTTTTAGTCTCTCTATAGCTGGCTCCATCTCACCTACACACACACACACACTCTCCTCTCTCTCTCTCTCTCTCTCTCTCACCTTGTCTCTCATTTTCTCTCCCCCCCCCCCTCTCTCTATCCCCCTCTCTGCCTCCCTTTCTCTTTCTCCTTCTCACTCCCTCCCTGCCCCTCCCCGTCCTTCCCCCATCTCCCTCTCCCCCCCTCTCTCTCTCCTTCCCGCTCTCTCTATCTCTCTCTTTCTCCATCTCTCGCTATCCTCTCCCTCCTTCTGTCTCCCTCTCCATCTCTTTCTTCTCTCCTCCCCACTCTCTCTCTCCCCCCCCCCCCACTCTCTCTCCACCGCACACACACTCTCTCTCTCCCACACACTCTCTTTCTCCCACACACACACACTCTCTCTCTCCCACACCCACACACTCTCTCCCCCACACACATTCTCTCTCTCTTCCCCCCACTCTCTCTCCCACACACACACACACACTCTCTGTTTCTCCCACACACTCTCTCTCTCCCCCACACCCACACACACACTCTCTCTCCCACACACACTCTCTCTCCCACACACACTCTTTCTCTCTCCCACACACACACTCTCTCTCCCACACACACTCTCTCTCCCACACACACTCTTTCTCTCTCCCACACCCACACACACTCTCTCTCTCTCCCACACACACACTCTCTCTCCCACACACACTCTCTCTCTCCCACACTCTCTCCC
>NC_134878.1:43272751-43275251 GCF_041734735.1 Babylonia areolata
GTGTGTGTGAGAGTAAATGTGTGTGTGTCTGTGTGTGTGTGTACGCGCGTGCGCGCGCGTGTGTGTGTGTTAGTGTTCGTGCGTGTTTATTCAAGCGTATGTGCGTGTATGGAAGGCTGAGACAGGGACAGGGACTTAGATCCACGGTCTGTGGAGAGAGAGAAAAAAAGATGAACATAATTAGAGAAGAAAAGAAATGAAGGAATGATATATAGTAAGGAAAAAATAAAAGAAAAAAAAGAACAGTTCTCTCCCAGCACAGCGAATATCTATTGTATGATAGTCCCACCATGACCATCAGAACAGCAGAGGAGGCAACGACTGCCCCGACTATATGCGCAAGAATTTGATTACAGTGGAGAGTGTCTTGGCCACAGTTACATCCCCACTCTCTCGGCCAAGAGGGTCTTGGGACAGTCGGCGTTGGGATAGTTCCCAAAGGCCAGCTATAGCCCCCAAGACTGCATCACTAAGAGCCAGTGCAATTTTGCCTCCCTAGTTTGAAAGTCATAGTCCTTCACAAAAAGATGAAGCTGTAAATGACTTCCCGTTGTAATATGGAGAAAACCATTGTCAATACAGCTCTCATTTGGTTGCTGAATATCTATTATTCATTCTGGACCGAGCCTCCTGTCAGTGTGAAGGTGGACGGAGGAGAACTCCTCTCACCCCCTTCCTCCTTCCCTCCCTCCCCACCCCTTCCCCCGCCTGTCCACCCACATGCCAATCCCCCAGCTCCCAACCCCCACACCTTTCCTATGTTGTTCAGGAGAAAGTGTTCAGCAAACGGGTGATGCATAATTCATAGGCAGTGGTCTGCATTTCTGTCGCCCAGGTCTCAGTCCGAATGGTAGAGAGAGAGAGAGAGAGAGAGAGAGAGAGAGAGAGAGTGTGTGTGTGTGTGTGTGTGTGTGTGTATTTTTGGTTTTTGTGTGTGTGGTGTATATCAGTGTGTGCGTTTGTGTGCGTGTATGTATGTGTGTGTGTGTCTCTGTGTGTGTTTGTGTGTGTCTGTATCGGTGAAGTCCGAGTCTCAGAGTGGTACAGCGCGCAGGCGTGTGTGTGTGTGTGTGTCTGTGTCTGTGTCTGTCTGTCTGTCTGTGTGTGTTTGTCTTTGTGTTTGTGTCTGAGTGTGTAGTGTGTTTACGTGTGTGTGTGTGTTTGTGTGTGTGTGGTGTATATCAGTGTCTGTCTGTGTGTTGTCTGTGTGTGTTTGTCTGCTTGTCTGCGTCTGTGTTAGTGTGTGGTGTTTATATATATATATATATATATATATATATATGTGTGTGTGTGTGTGTGTGTGTGTGAATCATGTGTTAAGGATAAGGTAAGGGAGGCAACTGCTGCTTACCAGAATGCTGTGTGGGGGTAGGGGGATGGTGGGGGTTGGGGGGGGGGGGGAGATGGCGCGCACTGGAACTCGCTGTCTTGATCACGTTGCTCTGCTTGTTTTTGCCTCCTGTGTTGTCACATTAATTAAATAATAATGATGGTGTTGATGATGATGATGATGATGGTGTTGATGATGATGATGATGATGATGATGGTGATGATTGTACGTACGGCGGTAATGGTGATGCTACTTTCATAAAACGTAAAATAAAAAAAAAAAATGACGACATCATTATGGAAATGACTTGACGATAATAACGGTGTGATTATTATAATAGTAATGAGTATGATAACTGGCGAAAAATCCAACAGTCCGTGTGTGTGTGTGTGTGTGTGTGTGTGTGTGTGTGTGTGTGTACATGGTGTGTGTGTGTATTGGTAATGTATGTGATGTGTGTGTGTGGACACAGATACGTCTTGTGAACTTGCAGTCAATGTGTTTGTGTATTGGTAATGTGTGTGATGTGTGTTGTGTGTATGTATTGGTAATGTATGTGATGTGTGTGTGTGGACACAGATACGTCTTGTGAACTTGCAGTCAATGTGTTTGTGTATTGGTAATGTGTGTGATGTGTGTGTGGACACAGATACGTCTCGTGAACTTGCAGTCAATGTGTTTGTGTATTGGTAATGTGTGTGATGTGTGTGTGGACACAGATACGTCTTGTGAACTTGCAGTCAATGTGTTTGTGTATTGGTAATGTATGTCGGCCCAGCACTCAGCTTATATCACAGATTGACAGCAAAGTGAGAGCTGTTTTATCAGTGGTTTCTCCAGTGCAATGGGGAAACATTTACAGCTTAGTCTTTCGTAATGGACTATGACTCTCAAACTAGGAGGCAAAATTGTACTGGCTCTTAGTGCTGCAGACTTGGGGGGGCTAGTTGGCCTTTTGGGAACCATCCCAAAACGCCGACTGTCCTAATACACTCTCCAGATTGTTGCGACAGCAGTTACGCCATCTGCTTGTTTTGATGATCATTGTCAAACACGACTGACTATCATACATATAAAACTGTGTGTGTGATGTGTAATGTGTGTGTGGACACAGATACGTCTGGTCAACATACGGTCAGACGAGATAGTGGACGGGAACCCCAAGCTGAC
>NC_134878.1:43282751-43287751 GCF_041734735.1 Babylonia areolata
ACGGCACACACACACACACACGCACACGCACACACACACACGCACGCACGCACGCACACACACGCACACGCACACACACACACACACACACACACACACAGCAGCAGCAGCAGCAGCTGCGCTGGCCCAGTACAATGACAGAAAGATTCCCCATCCATACCATCCGTTGGAATACAGGCTGTTTGCCCACACACATATACACCCCCTCCCTTCCTTTTATTATCTCCTCTCTTCAGCCTTCAGACTCCTATCCGAGGGTCCCGGGTTCGAATCTAGGTAACGGCGTCTGGTGGATAAAGATTTTTCCGATCTCTCCCAGGTCAACATATTTGCAGACGTGCTTGTGCCTGAACCTCCTTCGTGTGTACACGCAAGCAGAGAAGATCAAATTTATGCACGTTAAAGATCCTGAAATCCATGTCAGCTGTTCGGTGGGTGAAAGACACAAGAACACACCCAGCAAGCACACCCTCGAAAACGGAGCATGGCTTCCTACATGGCGAGGTAAAAAAGGGGGCCATGCACGTAAAAGCCCACTCGTGTGCTATTACTACACACGTGAACGTGGGAGTTGCAGCCCACGAACGAAGAAGAAGAAGAAGAAGAAGAAGAAGAGGCAGAAGAGACTTGTATCCTGTCCATCAGTATCCCGTGCCATACGTGTCTCCTGTCCCACACCCACTGTGGCGGTGCTAAAGCCGTAATTAAGGGGTGATGGAGGCAGTAAGGGCTTTAGTGGAGAAAGTTCAGCTGTACATGAAGTTGATGTGCGTTTGGGCGTTTAGGGGCATGCTGTGAAGGGAGGGAGTGTCTTATATTATGGAGAGAGAGAGAGAGAGAGAGAGAGAGAGAGAGAGCCAAATGCCGCGACTCTCAACACCGGGTTGGTGGTGACAGCTAGGTGGTTTGGTTTGGTTGAAAGGGTGTTGAACGTCCTCTGGCGATAGCCATCCTGGACATTTCTGTGGTTTGGTTTATCTCTGTGACCTCTCTGTAGCGCGCGCGCGCGCACATACACACACACACACACACACACACACACACACACACACACACACACACACACACACACAATCATGTGCGCACTTTAACACAACCCCATGCATGCGTACATATTTATGCTAGTACATATGCAATAAACACACGCACATCATAGATTACACACACACACACACACACACACACACACACACACACACACACACAAACATGTGCTTGCGTTCATTTTGTGAGTCTGTCTTTCTTTGACTGATTCATTCTGTCCCTCTCTGTCTCTCTGTCTGTTTCTCTGTCTGTCTCTTTCTCTCTCTCTTCAAACGCTTTTTCGATAAAACAACAAGCAGAGAAATTGCCAAGTATCAACATTTGTTTTCCATGCGATCAAAAGGAGAAACCATATAGTTGGACCTAATTAAGTAGAATTAATGTCAAGTCCATGAACATTGATATGATATTGTGTCTTCTATTCAAGTGTTATAATACCCCTTCCCATGCCCACCCCCAGTCCCCTGATGGTCCATGGCCAAAGTTCATAAAAACATTTTCGTTCGTTCGTTTCTCTCTCTCTCTCTCTCTCTCTCTCTCTCTCTCTGCCTCTCTCTGTCTGTCTCTGTATCACTCTGTCTCTGTCTGTCTGTCTGTCTCTATCTCTCCCTCTCTGTCTCTCTTTCCCTTTCTGTCTCTCTCTCCCTCCCTCCCTCCCTCCCTCTTTCTCTCACCTTCCCCCTCTCTCTCTCCCTCCCTCTATTTCTCTCTCTGTCTCCATCTATCCCCCCCCCTCTCTCTCTCTCGCGTTCATTCATTTCTCTCAGACCTGCTTACTGTTGGAGTCTTATGACTGGTTTCGGTTTATTATTAACCACATGCAATGCCTCTTTGTTCCTTTGAATGCGGCATATCCTTTCAACATCGCTTAAGGCCCGATCTTCGGGTCCACAACACACAACAATGCCTCAACCGAGCCATACTTTTATAGAAATAACTCTCCTCTCTCTCGCTCTCTCTCTCTATTTTATTTTATTCTATTTTGTTTATATTATTTTTTATTTTTAATTTTTTTATTTATATGTTTATTTATTATTTTATTTTATTTTATTTTATTTTACTTTATTTTATTTTATTTTTATCTCCAGGCCTGACTAAGCGCGTTGGGTTACGCTACTGGTCAGGCATCTGCTTGGCAGATGTGGTGTAGTGTATATGTATTTGACCGAACACAGTGACGCCTCCTTGAGCTACTGATACTGATACCGATCTCTCTCTCTCTCTCTCTCTCTCTCTCTCTCTCTCTGTCTCTCTCTCTCTCTGTCTCTGTCTCTCTCTCTCGACCTTTTCGTATCATTGGCTGATTTGGCACTTCGCACACAGCAGCTTCGCTGGCCCATACAGCAACAACAAAAAACAACAAGAACAACAATGATAATTACAATAATAATGAAAGATAGATATAGACAGATCTATCTATATAGATAGACAGATAATAGATAAGTAACAACAAACACAACAAGAACAACAACAGTAATAACAGATAGACAGACAGACAGATAGATGGATAGACAGACAGACAGACAGACAACTAAGTAACCCTCCTCTTCCCCCATCCTCAACGAAACCTGCTGGCACCCCCCAAAGCCCGCCCCCCCCACCCCCCCGCCTTTCCACAATCTCCCTCCCCGTTGCACCACCATGTATTGTCTGTTCCGCTTGGTGTTAGAGATGAGGGCAGTGAAAACCAGAGAGATGAGCGAAGTGGGTAGGGGGGGAAAGTGCTTGGAAGTTGATGTGCAGTCTGTGCAGTGCGCATGCTGCGAAATAGAAAGAGGTGTGTGTGTGTGGTGGGGGGGTGTGTGTGCAAAATGCTGTGGCTGGATAACTGGAACACAGGATTTTTTTTTTTAAATAAGGCGGGCGTTGTTTTGTTGATTATTTCTTCTTTGTTAGTTATTTGTTTGTGTGCGTGTGTGTGGAGGGTGTGCGTGTGTGTGTGTGTGTGTGGGGGGGGGGGGGGGGTTGAGTGTGTGTGTGTGGAGGGTGTGTGTATGTATGTGGGTGGGTGTTTGTATATGTGTGGGTGCGTGCGTGCGTGTGTGTGTGTGTGTGGGTGTAGATGTACACGTGTGTGGATGTACACGTATGTGTGTGTGTGTGTGTGTGTCACTGTGTGTTGTTGGTTTTAGTTCTTCCCTTTTTGATGGTTTTTAAAGTCAAACAAAAAACAAAAGTGAAGGAAACGAAATTCAGTGTGAATCTTTTTTTCTAAGCGGTGTGTGCACACACTCCACTATGGACGCACACATAGGCGGCAAAGTACACGCAGAAGCGCGACGCCCACGCACACACGCACACACACACACGCACCTACACGCACACTGCACACCCCACATGTGCACATGCGCACACTCGCTTACGCCCAAAAAATGTGCATACGAACAGTGCTAAGTGGATGCTGATTACGGGATATCGGTTTATCGTCCTATTCTGAAGACGAGCGCCCATACCACCACTCAAGGTTTTGTGAAGAGGGGGGACGAGGGGTTGGGGGCGGGGGGGGGGGGGGTGGGGGTGTGAGAAACAACAACAACAACAAACAAAACAAAACCAAAAAATCCTGGTCCGTATAGTTGTGACTCGAACCCGATGACATTCATATCCTTGTCGGTTGCATCAACGCTGGGCCAAAGGTCCGCTTTCTCTCTCTCTCTCTCTCTCTGTCTCTCTCTCTCGGTCTCTCTCTCTCGGTCTCTCTCTCTCTCTGTCTCTCTCTGTCTCTCTCTCTGTTTCCGTCTGTCTGTCTCTCTGTCTCTCCCTCTGTCTCTGTCTGTCTCTCTCTCTCTCTGTCTCTCCCTCTTTCTCTCTCTGTCTGTCTCTCTTTCTCTCTGTCTCTGTGTGTGTGTGTCTCTCTCTCTGTCTGTCTCTCTCTGTCTCTCTCCCTCCCCTCTCTCTCTGTGTCTCTTTCTCTCTCTCCCTCTGTCCCTCCCCCCCCCCCCTCTCTCTCTCTCCCTCTGTCCCTCCCCCCCCCCCTCTCTCTCTCTCCCTCTCTCATCCCCCCTGTCTCTACCACCCAGCCCCCGCCCTCTCTCTGTGCCTTGCTGTATTATCTTCGCCAGCCATCTTGATGAGCTTCTGTGGGCTAAAAGGTTAATCTGCCGGGGAGCTTGCTTCTTGCATGTTGCAGTCAGGGTGATAGTGAGAATCTGCGAGCCACCCCCCCCCCCCCCCCCCCCTGTCTCTCTGTCTCTCTCTGTGTCTCTCTGTCTCTCTCTGTCTCTCTCTGTCTCTCTCTCTCTCTCTCTCTTTGTGTGTGTGTGTGTGTGTATGGCGGGTGGGGCGGGGAGGGGGGGGGGGTAGAGGGGGGAGGGGGCGGAAGTAGTGGTAGGTGTGTGTGTGTGGCGGGAGTGGGGGTGGTAGGTATAGGAATCGGCGGATGTGGGTGGTGTGGGATTGGGTGGAGTTGGTGGTGTGTGCGTGCGTGTGTGAATGTATCTTTGTTTGTGTTGTGTGTTTGTTAGTTTGAGTGCGTGTGTGTATGTATCTCTCTGTGTGTGTGTGTGTGTGTGTGTGTGTGTGTGTGTGTGTGTGTGTGTGTGTGTGCGCGCGTGTTGAAAACAAGGGGGTGGGACATTACGCAATGCATTCGCACCACACACACACACACACACACACACACACACACACACACACACACACACACACACACAGACGCGTACTCACGCACGCGACGACAGTTATGGTTGGGGCAGGTAGGATTCTGCCCCCCCATCTCTCTCTCCCCCTTCCACCCCCCCCATCTCTCTCTCCCCCTCCACCCTAACGCTGCCCCTCCAATTCTTCCCCCACGCACAAGGAAAAAAAGACACCCATGTATTTGTTTTTATAGTAACCAGAAGAAAAAGGACAGAGGAACGCAGTTATTTAAAACAAACAAACAAACAAACAAAAAACCACAAATAGCAACAACAACAACAACAAAACCGTTGATGTCAGGCAGCAGTAATTTGTTA
>NC_134878.1:43295251-43307751 GCF_041734735.1 Babylonia areolata
TGTAACTCGTCCTAGGAGATGATTAGAGCATTGTACGAGGCTATATTTTGCAAAATGAGAAAATGCACAGCGTTTCAGGATCTGGAAACCGAGCATGGCTTGAACGACAAGAGCAGAGAACAAAGTAGCTGAACAGATGAAGAGACGAAGTGAGGAACAGTTGAACTGAGGAACTGTACAAACTGTACAATTATTATTTCTGTGATCTCCCGCCCTTGTGTCACATCCTTCTTTCTTCTTTATCCCTGTAGTGGGTGGAAGAGGGGGGTATGGGGGGGTTGGGGTGTGTGTGTGTGTGTGTGTGTGTAGGATACGCCCCCCCCCCCCCAACACACACACCAAAACAGAAGGAACATAATGTACATCATCATCACCACACACCCCGACACATAGGGGAAAAAAAGAAAGAAGAGGAGGGTGTTGCTATGATCGTGCTACAAACATAAGCGCGCTGGAAGTGGGCTTGTTTACCACAAGCGCCGGATGTATATGTATATGTATGCATATATATATGATATGACATTATACACGGGCAAAAGGATGGAAGGGGGAAGGCTTACTGCAAAATCCCCTCTGTGGTCTTGTTTACCACAGGTAAGGTATCGTTGGCAGCACATCAATGTACTGGAAGGCGTGCCTTTCTGCTACACAAGAATCCCCTGATGATGTCGTTCCACCGTCTCCCTAGAACTACTACTCCATGTAGGCCTGATGAATCAGTCGGCATATGTTCAGCATTGTCAGTGCCGTTGCTGCTTGGCAGCGTTCTGCTTGTGAGCTGGTTTGAGGCACGAAATATGTACTTTTTGACGCTGACTTTGTGACTCGTTTGGTGCGTCGATGTCAGTGTCTTGGATGTCTGTGACTCATTTTGCTGCGTCACTGTCTCTTTTCAGGATATCTGCGACTTGTTTGTTCTGCCACTGTCTGTGTTTAGGGATGTTCATGACTGGTCGTCTGCGTCATTGTCCTGTGTTTAGGGATGTTCATGACTGGTCGTCTGCGTCATTGTCCTGTGTTCAGGGATATTCATGACTGGTCGTCTGCGTCATTGTGTTTAGGGATGTTCATGACTGGTCGTATGCGTCACTGTATGTGTTTAGGATGTCTGTGAATGGTCTGATGCATCACTGCCTGTGTATAGGATGTCTGTGACTGGTCTTATGCGTCATTGCCTGTGTTTATTTTGTTCATGACTGGTCTTATGCGTCTGTGACTTGTCTGTTGTGTCGCTGTCTGTGTTAAGGATTGTCTGAGACTTGTCTGTTGTGTCGCTGCTGTCTGTGTTAAGGATTGTCTGAGACTTGTCTGTTGTGTCGCTGTCTGTGTTAAGGATTGTCTGAGACTTGTCTGTTGTGTCGCTGTCTGTGTTAAGGATTGTCTGAGACTTGTCTGTTGCGTCGCTGTCTGTGTTAAGGATTGTCTGAGACTTGTCTGTTGTGTCGCTGTCTGTGTTAAGGATTGTTTGAGACTTGTCTGTTGTGTCGCTGTCTGTGTTAAGGATTGTTTGAGACTTGTCTGTTGTGTCGCTGTCTGTGTTAAGGATTGTCTGAGACTTGTCTGTTGTGTCGCTGTCTGTGTTAAGGATTGTTTGAGACTTGTCTGTTGTGTCGCTGTCTGTGTTAAGGATTGTTTGAGACTTGTCTGTTGCGTCGCTGCTGTCTGTGTTTAGGATTGTTTGAGACTTGTCTGTTGCGTCGCTGCTGTCTGTGTTTAGGATTGTCTGAGACTTGTCTGTTGCGTCGCTGCTGTCTGTGTTTAGGATTGTCTGAGACTTGTCTGTTGCGTCGCTGCTGTCAGTGTTTAGGATTGTTTGAGACTTGTCTTTTGCGTCGCTGTCTGTGTTAAGGATTGTCTGAGACTTGTCTGTTGCGTCGCTGCTGTCTGTGTTAAGGATTGTCTGAGACTTGTCTGTTGCGTCGCTGCTGTCTGTGTTTAGGATTGTCTGAGACTTGTCTGTTGCGTCGCTGCTGTCTGTGTTTAGGATTGTCTGAGACTTGTCTGTTGCGTCGCTGCTGTCTGTGTTTAGGATTGTCTGAGACTTGTCTGTTGCGTCGCTGTCTGTGTTTAGGATTGTCTGAGACTTGTCTGTTGCGTCGCTGTCTGTGTTTAGGATTGTCTGAGACTTGTCTGTTGCGTCGCTGCTGTCTGTGTTTAGGATTGTCTGAGACTGATCTTTGTTGCGTCACTGTCTTTCACTCCCAAGAGCGTCACTGGCAGTATTGACAGTGTCGGTCACTGGCCTGGTTGGCCATGCCTGCATTTGCCATGTCTATGGGAACATCTGCGTGTATACTGGCCTGTTTGTGCACTGGCATGATGCATGGGGGTGTACAGGTAGGCGTCAGCGCGTCTGTGGCATCCTTCAGCATGCCTGATGCGTCAGTGTGTGTGTGTGCAGTGAGAGCGTCTGTGAGTCTGTGATGGGTCGGTCTGGTGATGTATGGTATAGCAGGAATAGAAGGAACTGGGGAGAATCTGAAAGGGGAGTGGAGAGAGTGGGAGGGAGGGAGAAAGAGAGAGAGAGAGAGGATGGAAGAGATGTTGGTAGAAAGGGAGGGGGGGAGAGAGAGAGAGAGGGGGGGGGGGGGGGCAGGTAGAGAGAAAAGGGCGGAGGAGGGTAGGGGGAGAGATGGACTGAGAGAGAGAGAGAGAGAGGGGGGCGAGAGGGAGGGGGGGGGGAGATAAAGAAAGTGAGGGAGGGAAGGAGAGAAATGGACTGAGAGAGAGATGTGGAGGGACACACACACACACACACACACACACACACACACACACACACACACACAGAGGTGATCGAAAAAAGATGGAACAGGAACAGAGGCGAACATGATGTGGTGTAAAGGAAGGGCTGAAACGAAGAGCATGGAGACGAAGTATATACATACTCCTTTTTTTTTTTCTTCTTATTTTGTTTGCGGTGCACGTGCGGGGAACATACACACACTCAGTAGTTAGAACAAAAGGTTTTCCACAGTCTTCACCCCCTGCACTCCCACCTCCCCCCAGCCCACACAACACACAGTTGAGTATGTCTACCTGTGGGGTGAGGGGAGATAAAAAGGGCGACAGAGTTCCCTGGGTTGTTTATTTAACACAGCACCAAGTGCCAATCGTTACCAGGAGTCTGCCTGCCCGGATAGTAAGGGCGGCACAAAAAGGACGATACGGGGAGCTGTGAGAGGAATAGAGAAGGAAGTGCTACCCTTTACCACCACCCCCAGCCCCCCTTCATTCCCACACACCCCCTATCCTCCAGCTATCTCTTCGCTGGCAAGGGTATGTGATATAGGGTAGGTTAGGTATATACCCGAGTAGAGGTGAGGGCAAGTGAGGTCCAGGTTAGGGCGTGATAATGCAGACCAGACCAGACGCCGCGGGGTCGGTGTTAAAAGGCGAACGTGCTTTTGATGGCATCAGTCTGAGGGACCCTGGAAAACCCCTAGACATGTAGATGAATAACAAAGAAAAGGAAAAAAAGAAAAGGAAGGGGAGAGGGGCCCTATGAACTCAGAACTCGTTTAATTGTCGTAAAACCCATCAGAGGAAGTATGGACACTATAAACTAAACACAATAAAACAAACAAAGTAAAAGCAATAAGTTGTGAGCACATGTAGGATATTCCACAAGACATAGTGGATTGCGAACTTTAAAGCATTCATATATATATATATATATATATATATATATATATATATATATATATATATATATATATATATATTGTTTTTTGGTGTGTTTTTTGCCAGTTCTGGTTAGAAATAACTCAGTGGCAACATAGAACTCCTCGTTTGGATTATTGTGTTGCCAATGCCATTTGGCCAATGATTCGATGACTGTGAACTCTTAGGTCCCGATGCCTCTGGCTTGTTGTTGTTTCTTTCTTTCTTTCTTTTCTTTCCTTACGCCTTTTATTGCTTCTGTGTGAGGAGTGTCCGTGTGTGTGTGCGGGTTGGTTAATGTGGCGTTTGGTTTAGAACTGCGCTGTTTAGCTGTTATTGCCCAGAGAGAGAGAGAGAGAGAGTGTTGTTGCAAGACTTAACGGACAATTTGCAACAGCGAGGTCTTCCCATTCTTTATGTACTTTACTGTGTCATTGATTTGTTTGGCCGCTGGGTTAGTTTTTTTGTCTGTCTGTATGTTTCTGAACCCCCTCCCTTCCCCCTCCATCCCTCTTCCTTCCGTCCTCACACTCCTGCCCCCCCCCCCTCCTCCCTGTCTCCATTTACCCAACTCCACCCCCTTCCGTCTTGCTTTCTCAAACGTCAGCGTGTACAGGTTCTTTCGTGGGCTCTGCGTGTGGTGTGGGGCCTCCGTTGTCCCGTTAGATGTTCTGGGGAAGGGGGCTTCTGTTGCGTGGGGTTGGGGGGGGGGGGATTGGGGAAGGGGGGTCGGGGGGGTACTTTTTATTGAAATGACTTTACACGCGTGTTTTGAACCATAGTAAGTAAACGTTTTAGCAGATGGAAGGGCAGCATGCATGCATGATATGGCAAGTGTTGTTGCTAGGGAAGGTTGGTGTGATGTATTCAAGTGTTGTTGTGGCCTTCACATGTTAATAGCATAGCCTTTTTTTTTGGCAGAGTAGTCAACAGTGAACCCCCTCTCTGGTCCCTGTGGTATTATACAGTTGACTGGATTTTTTGAAGCTCGTACGAGGAAAACGTAGAAGCAGTCCTATATGTTTTTGGTGGTTGTTTTTGGGTTTTTGTTTTTTTTCCTTACGGGAAAATTCCAAAAGAAGCCTGCAAAAAAAAAGAGAAAAAAAAGGCACAGACAGAAGAGTGAGGTGAAGTGAGGTGGCAGTTGTGTCAGAGACCTGCTGGTTGGATCAGGCCGATAATGACCAGACTAAACTGTGCCCGGCAGGGGAGAGAGAGAAAGAGAGAGGCCCAGTTTGGAACCCAGTTCTGTGCTAACCAGAACGGGGCTGTTGCCTTGGCTGGTGGTGGTGGTGGTGGCCCTAAAAGCGGGTCCTTGCTCGGTGCAAGCCTGTCTGTCTGTATGTCTTTCTGGTCTGTCTGTTCCCAGTCCTCTTTCCTGCCAAAGGTCTTGTCTTTCCTGTCCTGTTGTGTCTCTGTCGTGGCTTGGTTTTTCCATCCGATGCACAGAATACAAGTTGCATGATGTAAATCCCAGTGCTTCCATCCTACCAGCTGTTGGGCAGATCCCCCCCCTCCCACACCACGCCCCCCCCCAACCCTTCCCTCCGTCGTGAGTACCTTATACACAAGGAGGTAAATTAACTCGTTAATTACAGATACTTACATTCCGGTTTTTACGTCTGCAGCTATCTGGGGTGGGGGTGGGGGTAGGATGTGGGTGCATTGGGAGGGGAGGGGAGGGAGATGAGGGAAAGGGGAGCTTTATTATTTGTTAGAAATATCTTTTATATATATATATATATATATATATATATATATATATATATATATATATATATATTCATTTCAGTTTTCAAACGTGCACTAGCTTTCCCAGACTGACAAACTGTCGCGAAGGCGAACAGCACAACTTTGAAGTGAAAGGGTGCAGGTTATTTGATGGCCAATGTAGCGCGCAGACACACATCCACCCACCCACCCACACACATAGGGACTCCTCCACCCTTGGTATGCGAATCCAGACTTCAATCAAGCTGCTGAGCAGTGCAGGGAGGAGCCGGTAATCAGGTCGTTACATGCTAGTTTTAGCGTCCACACCCACCTCCTGGCGATGCGCCTGCAGGGGATGATGCCATTCCTTAAGAGAAGGGGATAGAAAGGGGCGGGCCTACTTAAAGACTACACCGACACCCACCAGAAAAAAAGAAAACACATTAAAGCGAGCAGCATCAAGGATGTCCATTGTTTAGTTTGGAAGACAACACTGACACTCAGACTAAAAAGGACAACGTTAAAGCGAGCAGCATCAAGAATGTTCATTGCTTAGTTTGGAAGACAACACTGACACCCACCAGACTAAAAAGGACAACGTCAAAGCGAGCAGCATCGATAATGTCCATTGCTTAGTTTGGAAGACAACACTGACACTCAGACTAAAAAGGACAACGTTAAAGCGAGCAGCATCAAGAATGTCCATTGCTTAGTTTGGAAGACAACACTGACACCCACCAGACTAAAAAGGACAACGTCAAAGCGAGCAGCATCGAGAATGTCCATTGCTTAGTTTGGAAGACAACACTGACACCCACCAGACTAAAAAGGACAACGTCAGAGCAAGCAAAATCAAGAATGTCCATTGCTTAGTTTGGGGCGTCCAGGAGATTTATTAGCTCGGAAGGTCCAGGCGTTTCATCACCAACCGTGAGCGACGAATGCAGGCAGGTGTCTAACTAGGGAGTCCGGCAAACAATAAAACTGTCCCCCCCCCCACCCCCCCTTCTCCTCTCTTATCTGATTCCACCTGCTTGCCCAGTTATATAGGATTGGAGGTGGGGGTGATGGTGTGTGCGTACCAAGGCTGCACGTGCAACACGCAGTGCCAGCCTTAGAGGCCTCTCACAGTGCTGTGTGTGGTGGTGGTCAGTGGTGTGTGGCCAGGCCCTGAGTGACGACCATCTGTCCAGCCACAGGAGAAATATTAAGTTGTTGCTGCTGCTTGCCTGGTGTGGCAGTGGTGGTGGGAACATGGTGGTGCTGGTGGTGGGTGTGGTTTCGGGGCAAAATGGATGAAGATCGTTTCTTGTGGTGGTGTGTTGGGTTCTTTTGGGGAAATGGACATCTGAGAGAGAGAGAGAGAGAGAGAGAGAGAGAGAGAGATCTACGTTTGGTTTTTCACTGGTTTGATGAAAATGCGTATTTATGAAATGAATCTGCGTGGGGTTTACTGTTTTTTTTTTGTTTTTTTGTTTTTTTTGGGGGGGGGGGGGACCACAAAAACAACAACAAAAATCCCATCTCAGTGAAGGAACACAACTCAGCGTTCCTCTTCTTGTTTAAGTCGAAAGTGGATTCAAGTTTTGGAATCCCACGGGTTGTGTGTGGTTGGTGTTTTTTTGGAAATGTAATCGAGTACGGAGTGAGAGAATGCTGCGCCATGTTTTGGGGGCTGGGTTCGGACAAACTTAGGGATACGAGTGATAGGATAGGTCTGCCCCAGGTTTTGGGTGGGTGGGTGGGTGGGGTGTATAGGAAATGGGATATGAAGAAATGGAGACTTTTTTTTTTTTTAGTGGGCGTGAATGAGAGGATTGCATGTTGTTGTTGTCGTCAACTGATCGCAGCGAGAGAGTCAGGTTCATTTTGGTGTTTTTTTTGTTTGTTTTTTTAATTTTTTTGGGTTACGTGATTTGCAACCATCTTTTTGGCGTGGTAGTGAGTCATGTTATCCACCACGTCGACCCTACTTTTTTTTTTCTTACTAAATAATAGTGATCGAATTCCACGTTGGTTTTATACATATAGAGAGATCTATGAATGAAGGGCTCCTGGTATTGTTGTTTGGGGTGTATTTTTGGTATTGCACATGTGTATGCATACATGCACACCCTCTCACAGCTGTGTGTGTGTGTGTGAGAGAGAGAGTCCCTCTTCTTGCCTTCTTACGGATGAACATTATGAATGGAGGGAGTCTCCACATTTTTGTTGTTGTTGTTGTTTGATTTTGCTTTGGAACTGAACATGAACGCAGTCCATGAAAAAGCATCACTTTTCGTAAACGTTGCATTTTCCTGGAAATTACAGCTCGGTTGCTGTTGCTCTTTTTTTTTTTAAATCGGAACTCGGCTGTATATGTGGTTAAAAGTGAATGGAAGAACACGGTTGATCTGGTTGGTGCTTTTTCCAGTTGTTAGTGATCTTTGTTGGGTTACAACACAGTCGTCACGTCTTAGGCTTGTGATGGGCATTTCTTAGGTGGAAAAGAAGAAAAGGGAAAAGTCTCTCAAAGGTTCTGAACACTGGCACTAAGATATATATATATATATATATATATATTGTGTGTGTGTGGATCATTTGCTAACATGTACTTTAAAGAGTGGGAATGTAGTCAGATTAGTATATATGGACACCGTCTGTTATTATCTGTTGTTAGGAAGTTTTAGGGTTACAAAGTGTACCATAATAATAGCTTGACTCTTCTGTTCCCGCGCACTCTGTTGTAAGAGAAGGCAGCCACTAGCTATAGGGTAGAGTATCGCTTCTGTTTTCTGACATTCTATTTGTATACCTGTACACTAGACTGGGGACGAGCGATGGTGATGGCTGTGCAGGTGAGATAGCAGCAGCTCCTGCCAGGTATTGTGTATAAGTAAGGGGGGGGGGGGGGGGTATGGAGGGATAAGGGTGGTATGGGGTGGAGGTGGAGGGGGAGGGTGCTGTCTGTGTGTGCCGCCCTTCGCAGCTTCCATGGAGGCCTGGAGGTCTGGCTGAGTTGAAGGAACGGGGGTGAGGAGTGAGAGAAGTTGGGGAGAAGGGGGGCGGGGCGGGGGGGGGGGGGGGGGGGGGGGGGGGGTGAGGCGGAGGGACTGGGGGGGAAGGGGGTGTGTCTGTCAGAAGATGTTAGACGCTCCGCGATCCGTGGCTGTCGACTACATCTTTACCTCACTGACTTGTCTCAACAGCTCGGCAGCCCCTCAGTCAGTCTGTTGTGTGTGTGTGTGTGTGATTGAAGGAGGGAGGTCGAGGGTGCCACCCCCCCCCCCTTCCATCCCTCCCACCAAGAACCCCCAGTCCTGTTGCGTCGGTTTTGATTCAACCACTTGTTGCTGTCTGGACCCCGTCCAAACTGGGAGATGGTTTTTTACTCAACAAATTGGCCTCGTTCAGAGGGACTCTGAGCTTCCTTTGGTCGCTGTCAGGTGTTACTGCTGCTGACTGTTTGGAATTCAAAAGAAAAACAACAAAAAAAGCCACACACGTGAGAGTGGTAAGGAGTTAGAATACCCAACAGTAACAACAACAAAAAATCGCATCTTGTATAAAACTATTCTAAAAGAAATATGAATGACTGGACAAGTTGGGTTGTTTTTTCGTTGAAAACTTTTTTTTTAAAGTTTTAATCGACTTGTCAAGAAAAATAGGATGAATGTTTTTTAACGAAGATTTTCCAGTTTATAGTTTGGTATGAGATGTATATGAAAACGACTTCAGAAGAAAGAAAAAAAATGGCTTGTTGTGAACTTTTAAGCGCACTAAACCGCGAAACAACATTTTGTAAGTGATGGCAGAAGCTTCGGGTGACAAACGTCAGTTGTATGTGTTGTCGATGTCATCGTCGTCGATGTTTTTTTTTATGTTCTTTTTCATCGCTCTCATCTCTGTGAACGATTTCACTGCGAGTGAAGACAAAATATACCCTCCTGTCTGCGTCTTCACGTTGAGCTCAGCAGAACGTGCGTGATTGGTGCCAGTAAAAGCAGGGTCTCACTCAGAGTGTGCGTGTGCGTGTGTGCGTGTGTGTGTGTGTGCACCTTGGTTTCTACCTCGTGAGGGCCGGGTTTGTTACCCACCCGATGCCTGCACACACCACAGCTCTTCGTCGTGTGCCTGGTGCCGTTTGAGACAGAGAGAGGGAGGCCGAGATCTAGAGTGTGGAATCAGCAGCAGTTGATTTAACTGTGGGTGGACACTGGGCCTGTAGGCTGATACACTAACATACATCCATCTCGGTGCTGTAGGGGGGGATACCATCTTGCAGCCATGTCCAGAAGTTGGAGGGCTGTGTGGACGGCGAGAGAGGAGGAGGAGGAAGAGGAGGTGGTGGAGGAGGAGGAGGGGGGCGTGTGGGCGTGCGGGGGGAGGAGGGAGGTGAGGAGAGGCCCGAGGAGTGGCGGCAGGAGACATCGCTGGATGTATGTGGGGACACAGGCCGTGAAGGTAAAATGTCTTGTTCTGTACCCCCATTTTTCTTTTTCTCTACTCGCTGCTTGGGTTTTGTTGTGCATGCATTGTGAACGGTGTGAAGTGGGTTTTTTGGTTTTTGTTTTGAAGTTTGTTGTGTCGTTGTTTTCGCATGTTTTGTGTTTTTGTATTGCATTGCACTGAAAAAAACAAAAACACAACAAAACAAGACACAATATAATACAAAGCAATACTGCAAATAAAGCGTTGTTTTGCGTTGTCTTGATTTTCCATTTGTTTTTGGACACAAAATATTTCTCTGTGTAAAATTTGGGTTGCTTTCCCCGGTCTGTAGTGCACGGTGCCAAAGGTGCACAGGGTACATTTAAACGGGTAGATTGTGGCGTTTGTCGTTGTTTTGATCGCAGTGCTTCCAGTTGGACTGGGATGTATATATTAACAGTGACGTGGAGGACTTAAAACTGAGCAGCATTTGGGATAGCAGTCATGGTCTCTGTCTATATATATATATGATTTTTGTTGTTGTTGTTACGTGAAGGAGTTAGAACTGAGGATAGTACTGCATGGTAGAGATCGAAAGATGGCGAGTTTCTGAGAAAAAAAAAGACCAACCCCCCCCCCAAAAAAAAAACAACAACAACAACAACAAAACAACAAAAACAAACAAACAAACAAACAAAAAAATGGAAGGTTCGTGCATGAGAGGAATGGGCCACTGAAACCGCCCTTCTCGCTGTCGATGTCTCGTCCTTTGTCAGTCTGTGTGCATGTCTGTCTCTGTCTCTGTCCCTGTCTCTGTGTCTGTGTCTGTCCCTGTCTCTGTGTCTGTCTCTGTCCCAGTCTCTTTCTGTCTGTCCCTGTAGATCTCCGTTTTTTTTCTCCTAACCCCCCCCCCCCCCTCTCTCTCTCCCTCGAACTTTCTACACCCTTTCCCTGTGTTGGCTGTCTTGTCTCTGACTCACTTTCTCTATCTCCCCTCCCCCCCCTCTCTCTCTCTTCCCACTGCCCCCTCTCTCTCTTCCTCTCTTCTTCTCTCTCTCTGACTCACACACTCTCTCTCTTTCCACCCCTGTCTCTCCCTCCCTCTCTCTCTCTCTCTCTTTCCCCCTTCCTCTCTCTGTCTCTTTCCCTCTCTTTCTCCCTTCCTTTCTCTGTCTCTCTCTCCCTCTCTCTCTTTCTCCATTCCTCTATCTCTGCATCTCTCTCTTTTTCTCCCTCTCTATCTCTCCCCAAAACAAGCTAGCATCTCTTGTGTAAGTCCATCAATGTTCAGTCATACTGAAAACAGGTGTGAGTTGATTCATTTTTACCTTTCTGTACTTTCCCCCTAATAGAAATGTCGTGGTTCGTTTTTTTCTTGAAGAGAATTGTCTTATGTCTCCTCCTCCTCTTCCTCCCTCGGCCTCCCTCCCTCCTCTTACTCTAAGATGCTACATTCATCTTCATCCACGCGCTTCTTATCTCCTCCTCTCAGTTCTTCTTCTCCTTCTTCCTCCCCTTCTCACCTGCTGTACAACCTGACAGGTTGACAAGAGTGCCAGTTACAAAGTACCAACAGCCAGAATTGAGCGGGCATCAGAGACTGGGAGGAGGTACTGTGTGGGGGTGCGTGGATAGTGAGAGATGGGGGGGGAGGGTGAAGGAGGGGTGTGTGTGGGGGGGCGATGGGGGGAAGTGGGGGGGTTATCGTCCTCCTCTTTTCCCTCTTCTTCCTCCTCTTCCTTCTTTCTCCTCTCCTCAGCCTCATCGTCTTCTTCCTACTCCTCCTCCTCTTCACCCTCCTCCTATTCCTCGCCTTCCTCTCCCCCCCCACACCTCTCTTCACCCTCTTCTTCCTTAATCCTCCTCCTCCTCTTCCCTCTCTTCCTCTTCATCCTTCCCACTCCTCCTCTCCTCCCCTTCCTATAACTAGTCCTCCTGCTCTTTCCGCTTCGTCCCCTTCCTCCGTCACCTCTTTCTATCCACTAACCCTTTCCTCTTCCTCCTCCTCCTCCTCCTCCTTGAATATTACCTTCCTCTTCTTCTATTCCTTCTTCCGTGCCATCTCCCCCCTTCGCAGTGGTACGTGCTTTCCTTCTCCTACTTATGGTCTCGCGACAGGTGGGAAAAGTGGCAGTTACTTTTCAGAAGGTGGCACCAACGACCACACAACGGAACGGATTTCAGAGGTGGGGTAGGTGTTGACAGGATATAGTGTGTGGAGAGTGAGAGAGAGATGGTAGGTGAGGAGGGAGGGAGGGTAGGGGATGTGGGGTAGGGTGGGTGGGGTGGGTGTGTGGGAGGTGAAAGGTGAGAAAAGGTGAAGAGATATCGAACACGTTCCAGTTACACCTGCAGCTCTGTTTCCACCCCTACCCCTCTGCCCCACCTCTGGCTGTCTGTCTGTCTGTCTCTGTGTCTGCTCTCTCTCTCTCTCTCTCTCTTCTCTCTCCTTTCTCTCCTCTCTCTCTCTCTCTGTCTCTCTCTCTCCTCTCTCTCTCCCCTCTCTCTCCTCTGTCTCCTCTCTCTGTCTCCTCTCTCCTCTCTCTCTCTTCTCTCTCTCTCCTCTCTCTCTCTCTCCTCTCTGTCTGTCTGTCTCTCTCCTCTCTCACTCTCTCCTCTCTCTCTCTCTCTCCTCTCTCTCTCTCCTCTCTCTCTCTCTCCTCTCTGTCTGTCTGTCTCTCTCCTCTCTCACTCTCTCTCTCTCCCCCTCTTTC
>NC_134878.1:43320251-43322751 GCF_041734735.1 Babylonia areolata
CAGAAGGATGTTGACCATCTGTATCGGAAAACACCCGGCCAGGAAGTGCTAGGTATTGTTCTTTTCTGTCCGGAAGGATGTTGACCAGAAGGATGTTGACCATCTGTATCGGAAAACACCCGGCCAGGAAGTGCTAGGTATTGTTCTTTTCTGTCCGGAAAGATGTTGACCAGAAGGATGTTGACCATCTGTATCGGAAAACACCCGGCCAGGAAGTGCTAGGTATTGTTCTTTTCTGTCCGGAAAGATGTTGACCAGAAGGATGTTGACCATCTGTATCGGAAAACACCCGGCCAGGAAGTGCTAGGTATTGTTCTTTTCTGTCCGGAAGGATGTTGACCAGAAGGATGTTGACCATCTGTATCGGAAAACACCCGGCCAGGAAGTACTAGGTATTGTTCTTTTCTGTCCGGAAGTATGCCACTGGAGTAGAGTTGTTTGATTGACGGCTTGCTAGTTGCGCAAATGGTTCGGGAATGGGGTGTTGTGAGGGTTTCGTTGTTGGAGGGGGTGGGGGGTGGAGCAGAGTCCTGGTGGTAGGGGTTGTGTCATGAAGGAAGGAATGATGTGAGAAGTGTGTGGAACAGAGAGTGGTACAGGTGAGGAAGAACTAGAAGCATGCTGTCACAATAAACGTCTGGGCAGCCCAGGTTCAAAACCTGTATGGTTGATAGTGTTGTACACTATGTGTGTGTGTGTGTGTGTGTGTGTGTGTGTGTGTGTGTGTGTGATACCAGTGTAAGGTGTGACGAGTGCGAAGGGGGCTCGTGTTGTTAATTAACACTACCCGTGTAACAGCCGGCCTGTTGATCCCGTTATAGTTTGGCGTTGTTGTATGTTGGTAACCCCCCCCCCCCTCCACCCCGACCCCCACCACTCCACCCCCACCACTCCACCCCCTTCAGTTTCTGTTTGCTGTGGGTGAACCAGTCACAGTATAGGGTGTGTGCCAGGTACGATTGTTGGAGTCATCTGTCGGACGGAACTCTTTATCTCCAGGATCATTTGATGGACACCTTGTAGCCGGCTGTTCTCTACGTACACACTACATGACTCTGAGAGACAACCGGAACGATGTCAAATGTATTGTTCCACAACAGTGACATGCACTCTGAATGTTGTACCATGTACAGACACATACATCCCGGTGTTCCTAACTGTGAGTGAATACTGTTTCAAAGAGAGAACAGGTGGAATGGTTTTTCCTTGGGAGTGGGTGACATCTCACATCACAGATCAGCGTCGTGTGCTGTTGCTGCTTCTCTTTTGTGGACTGTCAGTCCAGTGTGAAGACGCCAGTTAAAAAAAAAAAAGACAAAAAAAAAAAGACAAAAAAAGACAGGAGACCGTGTCCCCTCCTTCAGAGGAAGAATTTTGTGGTCAAAAACGGGGAGAAAAAAGTTCAGAGGTGTTGTGCTTAGAATGTGGAATGCATCGATGCGAAACAGAGCTTTCAAGTATTTTTCAGAGTCTGTGAAATTCTATCTCTTTTTCTTTCTTTTTTTTTTTAGGAGCTCATAGCAACGTGCGTCTTTCAGAAATGAGAAGCACTCTGATTAGTACTGCTGAAAACACATATTGAACTCAGCACGGAGTATCCTTTCTCGGCATCACCTGTCTTGGGTAAAAAAAAACAACAACAACAAAAAACCCAAAACCAGCATCCTGGTTTGGAAAACTGAAAACAGCTGGCGGCATCTCACTGTCGTCAATCATCCCACCTGCCCACACATCCGCACACCCACGCCTGCTTTGATATTATATCTATTTAGAACCCCCCCCCCCCCCCCCCCCACACACACACACACATACACACCCAGCACCAGCACGGAAGATGTCCAAATTGCTCCCCAGCCCGGCACTGCTGCAGCAGGCCCGCTCTTACAGCCAGAAGAAAGGCTGGCAGCAGCTGAGGGCCAGCCCCCCGAGGGACACCTTAGCCCCCAAGGACGGACCCTACAGCTCCCTCAACCTCCTCTCCTGCCCCCCTCCTCCTGGCGATCGCCGCCCTGGGACGGATCGCCCCCATCACCCTCACCCTCCACCACCCACACCACCACCACCACCACCTTGTAGCCCCGACACCTGCCGGCCCTTGTGCGCGCAGAAGAGGAGAATGTTGGACGTGATTCAAGACCCGACCTGGCAGCACCGATACCACCACCACCACCGCCCCCACCACCACCAACAGCAGCAGCACTGGCAGCAGCAGCAGCAGAAAGAGCAGTACAAGACAGGACGAGGCAGGAGAAAGATGGAGCCGACAGCTACTGGTACTGAGGCAGCGGCAAGGACAACAACAGGAGGAGAAGACTCGGACAACAACAACAACAACAACAATACAGGTAGCAACAGCAACAACAGCAGCAGAAGCGGTACCACCACGACCACCACCACCACTACCGTCCCCCACAGCCGGTGTCGATTCAAGAAGTGTGCCACTCTGTGTCAGGAGAAGACGCAAATGATGTCGGCCCTACAAAGTGTGGTGCGAGGAGGG
>NC_134878.1:43325251-43335251 GCF_041734735.1 Babylonia areolata
GCTTACGCACACATTCACACACATACACACACAGAGATACACACACACACACAGTCACAAGCAAATCAAGGGAAGAGAGACAGAGAGAGAGAGAGAGAAAGATGTATGTGATGTGAAACGTCATCAGTCACTGTTCCAGGTCAGACTTCAAACCCACTCAGGTATCACTGGCTTACACATTGGCCTCCTCGCACTCACATCGCAACGCATCCATCCCCTGCACTCCCCTTTAGATCTCGCCCTCACCTTGTTTCTAAGGTCAAACAGAGCGGGGGTCGAGGAGGTGGGGGCCGGTGGTGGGGGAGGAGTTGGATGTGTGTGCGTTTGGGGGTGGTGAGGGTGAGGTTGGGGGGTGTGGGGGGGTCGAGAAGACGGAGGGTGGGAGGGGGGGGGGGGAATGGAAGATAGAGAGCGCGTGCGTGAAAATGTCAAACAGCTGGACTTTTTTTGGAGGAGGAAGAAAAAGGAGGAGAAGAAATGTCATGTGTTCACGTAACAAGGCCAGATGTTCTGTGGAACTATTCTCTCCTTTTCTTTCCCCCCACCCTCTCTCTCTCTCTCGCTTCCTCTCTCTCTCTCTCTCCCCTCTCCCTCCCCCTTCTCTCCCTCTCCCTCTCCCTCTCTCTCCCTCTCCAACCCCCTCTTTCTCCCTCCCTCTCTTTCTCTCTCCCTCTCTTTCTCTCTCCCTCCCTCCTTTCTCTCTCAAGCTCTCTCTCTCTCTCTGTACCCCCATCTCCCTCCTTCCCTCCCCCACTCTCTCTCTCTTCTTCTTCTTCTCTCAGGGCTATCTCTCACACTTCTTCTATTCTTCCATTCCCCCTCCCCCTCCGACTCCCCTCCCCTCTCCTCTCCCTCCTCTGGTCGTTAATCTTTCCCCCACTAACCCCCTCACGCCTCCCCGCGTCCCCTGCCCCCCTTTTCCTGTCCATTCCAGTTATCTATCGGGTTTTTTTGGTGTTTTTTTTGTTTTTTTGTTTTTTTTGTTTGTTTTTTACATTTGGCAGCTTGCTGTTCATTTCTTTACAAAAGACAACTTCTTAATGGTTATATGCTTACATTTTTTGTTGCTGTAGTGTTGTGATATTAAACATATGTGCTGTCAGTGAGATCCAGTTGTTGGTTGGGGATTTTTTGTTTTGTTTTGTTTTTTTCTTCCACGCGTTTCTCTCTCCAACATACTCGTACTTCAAGTTCGCCGAACACACACACACACACACACACACACACACACACACACACACACACACACTCTCTCTCTCTCTCTCTCTCTCTCTCTCTCTCTCTCTCTCTCTGTGACACACAAAATCACATTCACGCGCGGACACACACGTACGCACACACACACACACACACACACACACTGAACTGGAAAGAGGACAGTTAGAAGAGCAACTGCACAACAGAAACACAGTTTAACGAAAACGAAAAAACCCGAAAAAACAAAAAAACAAAACAAAAAGAAAAGAAGAAAAAAAGAAGAAGCTAAAAATCCAAACGAAGTAGCGATACCAGGAGAGAATAGAAAAGAACAACAATTAAAAAGAAGATGGAGTAACTCGCTCGTTCCCACTACTGTGCATCGTCTCCCTTACTTCAGTAGTTTGTGTTTTGTTTTTCACCCCGCTGCTGTCGTGAGGTAACAGGGATCAGCGTGTCGGGTTGTGGTGGTGGAGGGAGATGGATGAGGTGTGTGGGGGTGAAGGAGAGATTGGGAAAGAGTTTAGGAGTGAGGAGGAGGGGGTGTGGGTGGAGGTGACGGAAGCTTTGTATTTTCTTGTAGGTTTGTTTTTGTTTTTTATTCTCCCCCCCCCCCCCAGCTCTCCCCCCCCCCCACACACACACACACCTTCCACATCTGACTGAAACGAAAGAACTTGTGTGACACAGTGACCCAGGAACCGACAGATGGTTGGTTGTGATTGTGTTTTTGTTGTTGTTTTTTTGTTTTGTTTTGTTTGTTTTGTTTTATTTGGGTTTTTTTGTGTGTGTTTTTCGGAGGGGGTGTTGTTTGTTTGTTTTTCCCCAGTAGACAAGCACCTTTTGCACTTATTTTTGTTTTCCTTTTTTGTGTTGAGTTTGAGGGGGTAGGGGGGCTTGAGAAGAGAGGGAGTTTGTGGGAGTAGGGTGGGTGCCTGTGTGTTCAGGTTTTGTTTTTTGTCTCTCTGCATGACTGTCTCTGTATGTCTGTCTCTGGTTGTCTGTATGTGTCTCTGTCTGTCTGTCTGTCTATCCGTCTGTTTGTCTCTCGTTTTTTCTCTCTCTCTCCTTCTCCTCTCCCTCTGTCTCTCTGTCTGTCTCTCTTTCCTTCTCCTCCTCTCCCTCTGACTCTCTCTCTCTCTCTCTGTCTCTCTCTCCTCCTCTCCCTCACCCCTCAACCCCCTCTCTCTGCCTGCCTGCCAGCCTCTTTCCTATTATCGCCCCTCCCTGGCCTTGTATATTGTCCAGCGCACGTGTGAGCGAGAAAGTTGGGTGCACACACGTGCACTGCCTTCGTTTTGTAGTGCTCGTGCTGGCGGTGGGGTCGAATGATCTGTCTGTGTTGAAGCCAAAGCACATAAATCTGTGAGCTAATGTGCATAGATACGCTCTTATATGACTGTAAGCATGTAAACACGGACGCACACCTACGCGCGCGGGCGCCACTCCACATAATTATTTTCTCTCTCTCTCCCTCCCTCTCTCTGTCTCTCTCTTTCTCCCATCTCTCTCTCCCTCCCCCCTCCTCTCTCTCTCTATCCCCCCCCCCTCTCTCAATAAAAAAACGTTTTTGTGTTCAGAATTCTCTCTCTCTCTCTCTCTCTCTCTCTCTCTCTCTCTCTCACACACACACACACACACACACACACACACACACACACACACACAACCCCTCTGTTGCTTCTTGGGTGGAGACATCTGGTTGCCACTGAGATAATAATAATGATGATATAGGTTTACTAACACACAGGTCAGTGATGATGGTTGCAGATGTTGGTATTCATGTGAGCAGGAAGGAAGAAAAATGACGCCGTACGTGACTTAATGCTTCTCTCTCTCTCTCTCTCTCTCTCTCTCTTTTTTTTTTTTTTTTTTTTTTGGGGGGGGGGGGGGGGTTAAATAATCTTTGATTGTTCAACAGTACTCTCTTCTTTTTTTTTCAATATTTAATTTCCATGGTCATACTTGACATTAGATTTTCTTCATTTTTTTTTTTTTTACAGATAGTAGTGGCGAATAATCCTGAACAATTAGAACCAAACCAAACCAAAAAAAACAACAAAAAAAAAGAAAAAAAAGAAAAG
The DNA here is from genome assembly GCF_041734735.1 of Babylonia areolata. Taxonomy (NCBI): domain Eukaryota; kingdom Metazoa; phylum Mollusca; class Gastropoda; order Neogastropoda; family Buccinidae; genus Babylonia; species Babylonia areolata. The sequence continues at coordinate 43,328,533 of NC_134878.1, forward strand.
AAAAAAGAAGCAACAACAACAAAAAACCAAACGACCCCCCCCACCCCCACACACACACACACATATTCATGCAATTCTCATTTTTTCTGTTTCTTTCTTTTTTTTCTTTTTTTTTTGTCTTTCTTTTTCTAGGGTTTGGCCACTTTTTGTCACCAAAATATGACTGGACTCTCTCTCTACCTATATAGAGCCAGAGGGGGGAGAAGGAAAGGAATGACTGTGGATCTCTCCCCCACCCACCACCCCCAAATTCCGTGTCACCGACACGTGTGCTGCACGTGGCTGGAATGCCTGCAGGTGCTCTGCCACCCCCCCACGCTCCCATCCCCCTCCCCCCCGCCCCCTCCCCCCGACCCCCAGCTCCTTACGGAATGGAGGACGGGGCGGGGTTGGGATGCTCTTTTTTTTTAGGGGGTAAGGGGGGTGTTCAGGTGGGGACGTTGATTGCGTAGAAAAATGTTTGAGGAATAGATGGTTTGTCCACGCTGGAGCGTTTAGCGGCAATTAGCGTCGAACAGAGAGAGAGAAAGAGAGAGAGAGAGAGAGAGAGAGAATTTTGGCTGGATGGATGGAGATTGTGGCGACATGGGAGAGAACGTGGAGTGGAGTGATGGCCTAGAGGTAACGCGTCCGCCTTGGAAGCGAGAGAGTCTGAGCGCGCTGGTTCGAATCACGGCTCAGCCGCCGATGTTTTCTCCCCCTCCACTCAGTAGACCTTGAGTGGTGGTCTGGACGCTAGTCATTCGGATGAGACGATAAACCGAGGTCCCGTGTGCAGCATGCACTTAGCGCACGTAAAAGAACCCACGGCAACAAAAGGGTTGTTCCTGGCAAAATTCTGTAGAAAAATCCAATTCGATAGGAAAAGCAAATAAAACTGCACGCAGGAAAAAATACAAAAAAAAACAACAAAAAAAATGGGTGGCGCTGTAGTGTAGCGACGCGCTCTCCCTGGGGAGAGCAGCCCGAATTTCACACAGAGAAATCTGTTGTGACAAAAAGATAAATACAGTACAACACAACGTCATTGCGAGTGGAGGATGAGTACTGCGCGCATGGAAAACAACAATCACAACAACAGAACAACAGCAAGAACAGCAGTATCTGTAATATCAACAAATACAACAACAACAACAGCAACAACAGAAACAACAGCAGCAGCAATTATAACTGCTTCGACAAACATGAAGAGTCAACATGACTAAACTGCGAATTATTGTCTTGTTCTTCTCCTGTTGTGTCTGTGACACTGCCGTGAGTGACTATGTTGGCGGCGTGTTTTCTTTTGTTTTTTTAATTTTTTTTTAATGAGAGAGAGAGAGAGAGAGAGAGAGAGAGAGAGACAAAAAAGTGTTAATTATGTAGATCTGGTACATCTGTCAGCAACAACCGCAAGTCACACGAACGGGATTCTTAAAGAGTGTTTTGGCGTGTTCTTAAGTAAGAATGATTTGTTGTTTTTCTTTGAAGAAACTTTAATATTGCAGATTGTTCCTTTTCTTTTGGATTGAAGTTGTTGTTTTTTTCTGTTCCCATGTAGTTTCGTTTATTTATTCATATTTTGATTGCACTGGCTCTTAGTGCTGCTACTTTGGGGGACTAGCTGGCCTTTCTCAACGCCGACTGTCTTAAAACCCTCTTGGCCGAGAGAGTGGGGGATGTAACCTGGGCAAGACACTCTCCACTATTATCAAATTCCAGCCCTGATAGTTAGTTGGGACAGCAGTTGCCTCCTCTGCTGTTCAGATGGTCAAAGTCGAACACGACTATCATACATACTTTTTTTTCTCTTTTTTTTTCTTTTCTTTTTTTGAGAGAAATGGTTGCGGATTGTTCCTTTTGTTTTTGGTTGGATGATAATTTTTCTTTTCTCTTTATGTTTCATTACTTTAGGAACCTTTTTTTTTTTTTACGACACAGGGTTGGCATGTTTTAGTTTCTTGTCTTTGAGCAGTGCGGTGCCACGTTTTATCTGTCTCTCGGCCTGGCCATGACTTACGCTGCTGTCTGTCTTTGGTTAGAGAGTGGAGTTTTAACTAACGACCTGCTTACTAGTAGGTGGGCTAACGCCCTGCATTCACTGAAGGTGAGGTTAGTTTAGGGCCGGGCTGGGTGTTTGTCCTTGTACTGCAGTTTGCTGGCACTATTATGACCGTGCAACACTCGTTACGGGGGGTGGGGGGGGGGGATGTGGTGGGCACTTTCGCCCCCCGTTTTTTTTTTTTCCTAGCGTGTCACCTGCATTATTACTCCTCCGTAAACCCCTCCCACCTCCATCCCACCACACCCCGCCATTTCTTTTCAACCAGCGTTCTCTCACCCACCCACTCACTCACTCACTCACAGTCACACCTTCTTCTCTCATCAACAACACTCAGAAAGAAATAAACAGCGCGCACGGGTGTGTCTTTCTTTCTCTCAGACCCAGTCATTTTTTCCTTTTCTTTCCTTCTTTTTTTGTTGTTGTTGTTGCTGTTGTAGTTGTTGGATTTTTTTTTCATTCTATTTTTCTCCTTCGTTAATTCTTTTTTTCTTTTTCTTCCCTTGGCTTCTCTCTCTCTCTCTCTCTCTCTCTCTCTCTCTCTCTCTCTCTCTCCTTTTTGTTATTCCTTCTGTTTCGCCTTTCTTTTTTGAGAATTCTTTCTGTTTCTCACCTTCCTCTTTGTTATTCTTTCCGTTTCTCCTTTTTTGTGCTATTCTTTTTGTTTCTCACTTTTTTCCCCTTTTTTGTTGTTGTTGTTGTTTATTCTTTCTGTTTCTCACTTTTTTTGGTTTTTCTTTCTGTTTCTCACCTATTTTTTTGTTATTATGTATTCTCCTTTTTTTGGTGGGGGTGGGGGGGGGGTATTCTTTCTGTTTCTGTTTATTCTTTCTGTTTTTCCCTTTTTTGTGTTATTCTTTCTGTTTCTTCCCCCTTTCAAAAAAGAAATTCTTTTTGTTTCTCTCCTTTTTTTATAATATTTTTTATTCGTTTTGTTTCTCCTTATCGTTTTTTTGCTTCTGTTTCTCCTCCTCCGTTATCTGTAATTCTTTCTGTTTCTCCTCCTCCGTTATCTGTAATTCTTTCTGTTTCTCCTCCTTCGTTATCTGCAATTCTTTCTGTTTCTCCTCCTCCGTTATCTGTATTTCTTTCTGTTTCTCCTCCTTCGTTATCTGTAATTCTTTCTGTTTCTCTTCCTTCGTTATCTGTAATTCTTTCTGTTTCTCCTCCTTCGTTATCTGTAATTCTTTGTTTCTCCTCCTCCGTTATCTGTAATTCTTTCTGTTTCTCCTCCTTCGTTATCTGTAATTCTTTCTGTTTCTCCTCCTCCGTTATCTGTAATTCTTTCTGTTTCTCCTCCTCCGTTATCTGTAATTCTTTGTTTCTCCTCCTCCGTTATCTGTAATTCTTTCTGTTTCTCCTCCTTCGTTATCTGTAATTCTTTCTGTTTCTCCTCCTTCGTTATCTGTAATTCTTTCTGTTTCTCCTCCTTCGTTATCTGTAATTCTTTCTGTTTCTCCTCCTTCGTTATCTGTAATTCTTTCTGTTTCTCCTCCTCCGTTATCTGTAATTCTTTCTGTTTCTCCTCCTCCGTTATCTGTAATTCTTTCTATTTCTCCTCCTCCGTTATCTGTAATTCTTTCTGTTTCTCCTCCTCCGTTATCTGTAATTCTTTCTGTTTCTCCTCCTCCGTTATCTGTAATTCTTTCTGTTTCTCCTCCTTCGTTATCTGTAATTCTTTCTGTTTCTCCTCCTCCGTTATCTGTAATTCTTTCTGTTTCTCCTCCTTCGTTATCTGTAATTCTTTCTGTTTCTCCTCCTTCGTTATCTGTAATTCTTTCTGTTTCGGTCCTTCATTTCTTAGTTCTGTCGTTTTTCTGTTTCGCCCTGCCTTTTTTTTTGGGGGGGGGGGGGAGGCTGAGGGGGGAAGGAGGGGAGTGGAGGGGTTCTTAATTTGTTATTGTTATTCTTCTGTTTTCCCTCCTTTTTTTTGTTTTTGTTTTGTTCTTTTTTCATTCTTCTTAACTTCTTCCCTTCTTAACAACTCCTTTCCGTTTTGTTGTTGTTGTTGTTGTTGTTGTTTTCTTCCTTCATCTGTGTATTGTTGGAAGTCCGACAGTGCAGAGTTGTTGCAAAACTCTTGTGCGCCACCGTGGAACCCTCCCCAACAGACGAAACCCATCAAAAGGGGTGGTATACCCTTTTACCTACCGTGTATATCCTATCCCCCTCCCCTACTGTCCCCGCCTTCCCTCCTTTCTCCTCCTTCTCAATACACTCTCTACCCCACCCTGCCCACCGACCCTATCCCTCCCTCCTTAAACCCCTCCCCCTTCGCCCCCTTCCAAGAGAACTTGGCATTTTCCCTTTACTTTCTTCCATAACGACCCCCGGCCTGTTGTTATTATTATTGTTATTATTATGATTAAAGTGTGTGAGCTCTGTTCCTCATTGCCTGGGAATTGTGCATTGTTTTTGGTGTGTTTGGAAAGAGAGAGAGAGAGATGGGGTCTATATAGGCGCGCTGGAAGAAATGATGAAGTTCAGAGACTCGCTCGCTTTTTTTTTTACTTGCCTTGCATACATGTTGTTTGCTGTCTGAAAAAAAACCAACACTGGGCACTGACGCCACAAATCCGGCAGAGTGCCAGTGACTTGGGTGGGTGGAAGAGAGAGAGTGTGTGTGTGGGGGGAGGGGACGGGTGGTGCTAGGGAGAAAGGGGAAGAGGGAGGGATATGGAGGCATTGGGGGGGGGGGGGGGGGGAGAGACAGACAGACAGGCGGACAGACAGAGAGGCACAAACACACTCATACAGTCAGGCAGGCAGGCAGAGAGAGAGAGAGAGAGGCAGACAGGCAGGCACAAACACACACACACACACACACACACACACACACACACACAGTCATATAGGCATACATATATACATACATACATACATACAGTATACATGCATGCCTACATACATACATAATTACAGACAGGCAGGCAAGCAGATAGAGAGACAGACAGGCAGGCAGAGAGACAGACACAGACAGACAGGCAGAGAGACAGGCAGGGGGTGGGGTGGTGGGGGGGTGGGGTATCACTATCAGATCTGAGAGGTGTGCATGGGAACTAGTGAACGCTGCACGGCATCTGTTTGGCTGCATGTGTTTGTGTCTTACCTGGCCACTGTGAGTCAAAGAACAAGTGAAAGGGAGAGGGGTGGGGTGCTGGTGGGGGGTTTTGAGTGGGAGGGAGGGAGGGAGCATGTGCACACTCCAACACACACGCTCGCTCGCACGCACGCACGGACGCATACACACACAGACACACACACACTCACACACACACACACTCACTCACTCACTCACTCACACACACACACACACACACACACACACACACACACACACACACACACACTGCCCCCGGCAGCCCTCTTTGAGTCATAGTTGTGTACAGCTGACGTCACCCAGCGTGTTGGGGCGTGGGAATGATCGGCAAGCGCGCACACCCCAGCTTAACTCTCTCCATACGAACGGCGAAAGAGACGACGTTAACAGCGTTTCACCCCAATTACCATCATCAAACTATTGCAAGCGGAAGGCTCTTATACTGAAGAGGTGAATGTTGTGGCAAAGAATACCACAATTCTGACGACGGAAGCTAAAGGTTGGGTCATTGAGACACCCACTGGACATCCGAGGGGTCTGTGTAGAGGAGAAGAGAGGACTGGCCGTACTGAGTGAGTTAAGGCCTAGCCAATAATGATGATGATGGTGGCGGTGATAATGATGATGATAGTAATGGCCGTATTCGTAGCTTTTCAATAGCAGCTTGACGTATTTGAGGAATAAACCTGGGAGGGGATGGGGGGCGGGGGGGGGGGGGGAGGTACTCACACGAGGGAGCGCGAATGCACGAGCGCACACACACCTACAGAGAGAGAGAGAGAGAGAGAGAGAGAGAGACAGCAAGATGGAGAGGCACTTTATAAGTACTAGTAGTTAGTAGACCCGCAGTGCTTCATTCATTCATTCATTCATTCATTCACATTCTTTCTGTGAACAAGAACATCTCTCTCTCTCAATACAGACCTGACAGACATCATCTTTCAACTTTCAGTGCCTCGTAAACGTTTTCCCTCCCCTTTCCACGTTTTCCGTCTGTCTGTCTGTCCGTCTCTCTGTCTGTAAGAGGGGAAGGGGGGAGGGGGGTGGATGTGGGGTCGGGGGTGGGGGGTGGGGGTTGGGTTAGGGAGTTCAAAAGGTGAAATATATAAGTGGGCGGTGGTTGCGGGGTGGGGGTGGGAGGGGGGGCACATTGAATGAACGCAAGTAACTTATACATCAAGGAGCCCTGTGTGTGAGCTTTTTTTTTTTTTTTTTTTTTTTTTTTTTTACTACCACATTACTGCGGTCATTGAATCGGTTGTTTTGGTTTTTTTTTTGTCGACATTATAAAAGTCACACACACACACGTCACACACACACACAAATGACCTTTCACGCAACCCCCGATATATATATAAATGGTTTCATTTGACCTCACCCCTCCTCCCCTCTCTTCTCTGCTCCCCGCCCCCCCCCCCCCCCGCCCCCCCCCCAACAAATATCATCATCAACGGTGGATAGACTGAGAAAAACGTTTAGCTTACCTGGGTTTTTTTTCATCAACCCCCTCCCCAACCCCCCTCTCCCGCCCCCCGTCTCTTTATATATCTCTCTGTCTGTGTGTCTCTGTCTCGCTCA